>NC_134272.1:16414578-16714578 GCF_031893055.1 Leptodactylus fuscus | reverse complement strand
GATAGGTTAGGTTTACCCCTTGTGAATCTATGCCACCGTTGCCGAGATATCGCTGTTTTTGTCAATATAAAATTGGACTCTTGGAGCACCAAGGAGGCCGCCATTACTCCAAGGAGCTTATTTACATATTAACAAAAATGGTGATATCTGCGCAATGGAAGCAGCGATTCACAAGGGGAAAACATTTTGTGATTCGTGTGACCCTAACCTTTCTACCTGCGGGCTGGGGTGACATACTGGGGTCTGGTGACAACTCCCTTTAAGTATTAGCTGGTACATGTAAAGGTTAAAGGAGATCTCTCGAGCCCTAGATGGTAGAAGAAAATAAACCTCAGAGACTTCACTTCCCTTCAGACATAAAAGAAAAAAAAACACAAGAGGAACTAAACAATTATAACAATTGTGCCCAAAAATGTCTACCCTGGGGGCCCTGAGACATATGGCTGCCAGGTCCCACCACCGCCATATTCATTCCACCATGCTCGGGTTTGAACAGGAGGAACGTGAGGTGTAATTAACCCCTTCATTTCTCAATTAAAAAATTATAAAAACATCAACATACCACCCCCTACCCCCACTCCCGCTGTACCGACTACATGGTATAGCATCTTTAGAAACCAATGATATTGTCATTTGTTACAGATCTGGATCAAATTGTGGACCAAACGGGATTATTTTTGGGTCTTAATAATATTGGTATTGCAAGGTGGCCAGGTCCCACCAACCCCGTATCCCTATAGGGGAATTAACCCCTTCATTTATCAATAAGAAAAAAAACATCATCTATATACCGCATTCCACTATAGCAGACAAGTTTTGGGTCTCACTAATATTTGTATTATACATTTTTGGGCTGTCGATTTGGGCTGTGTGGTTTATACGTCTCGCTAGTACTTTTCCTGAGGTTACCCGTGGTGGTCTAAATTTTACATTACAACATAATAAGTTCCCCATGAACCGGACCTTAAGGCCTATTGCGGTGGCTGTCTACTCCATGATTGTGGTCTGTAAAGAAGATGGCCTATTTGGGCTTAAAGGGAGTATTTCAACAGACCCCATCATATCACCCGCACCATGCAGATGGATAGGTTAGGGTCACCTACATCAGACGCTCTTTTCCCCTTGTGAATCGCTGCCTCCATGGCCGAGATATTGCTGTTTTTGTTAACATGCAAATGAGCTTCGGAGTAATGGCGGCCTCCTCGTTGCGCCAAGAGCTCAATTTTATAGAATGGAGTCAGCGATTCACAAGGGGAAAACATTGTCTGATTCAGGTGACCCTAAACTGTCTATCCATAGGGCTGGGGTGATATGTTGGGGTTTGTGGTCAGACTCCTTTTAAGCCATACATGGCCCCAGGAGACGGGACATATGGCCCTCTCCCCATCCACCATGGTTAATGATACAACAAAGCGGAGCAGACGTCCCGGGATGACCCTTTTAGCCCCACTTAGGTCTTGTGAAGGGGGGAAGTGAATTAAGGCCGAGTCTGCCGCCGTCTGTACAGGATCACTTTCTAGCAGCGCACACTCAAGGAGAATCTCCAGAGCTGACATCCAACTGATCCTCAACTTCCTGAAAGAAGACAGTGGACGGTGGAGTCTCCAGACTAGACCTCCTGTCAGAGGGGCGCCATGCTTTACATTACTCCCAGCAGGAGGGGATGATGGGTGATAATCCCTTATCGTCTGTCCACATCCATTTCCTATCCATTTTTAATAACAGGAAGTAGAACTGCGGGAATTTGGAAACAAGGAAGATAACCAACGTTCTTTGGTACGATGATGAACTTGTAGGAGAGAACTGATAGGAAACATCAGACAGATGGAAAATAGACGCAATTCACATCTGATGGATGTACGGTCATAATCCAATGGTAAACAACGTGACATAGAAGACCCCCGAATAGCCTTGGTCCTCAGCTAATCTCTATTATATTCTATAGGACGATGTTACCAGACTCAAAGTATACTCACATGTGAAGAGAATTCTAGAGCTACAGTGTAGACTGACACATAAACAGAGCACAGGTTTGTGATAAACATTAACATCCTGTCACTTTGTGTCCTTGGTTATCCATATAGGGTGTTAGAGAAGTATCGCTTTCCCAGGGCCACATCAAAGGACCCTGTGTCTGAGTCACATGACGTAGTAATGATGATGAAGATAAGCAGCGCAGGATCCGTCTGATGTCGTGTGCCGGCGATAAGATTTATCATTACATAGTAAGACAAGCAGACATTACATTCCCACAGCCCTATACGTCAGAACTGTATCCAAAGTGACATCTGGTGCTCAGAACTGTATCATACAAGAGTAGCTTAGATACACAGCTCAGCAAGCGCTATCACATGGGAAAGGTTTAGATACCCCATTTCGCAACCCAGGAACTCACATGTCGACTTAGACTTGGTTCACATCTGCATCAGAGTCTCTGCAACAGATTCTGCTGAAAAAATCCTGCACAGCGGTAACCCAGCGGACCGCATTATAGTCTATGGGGTCCATGGATGTCCACAGGTAACCGCCATTACCCCCCCCCCTCCCCCTCAGCAGACCCAAACAACAGAGAGCCTGGGGCAAGTGTGCCTTATATGTATATCTCAGCAGACAATATCACATAGAAAAGATTAGATACACAACTTAGCAGGCCTTGGCACACATGAGGGGTTAGATATACAGGCTGAGCAGAAGGTGTCATACATGGCCGGCTTAGATACAGCAGACAGTATCCAACACGACAGCATTAGATACAGAGTGAAATGGTATCATACATGATAGAGCGTGGCTATACAGACTCAGCAGATATGGTATCACACATGATAGGTTTACATAAGATGCCAATATTATAGGTAAGTGGGGCCCCTGTCACAGATTTTGCATTGGGCTGAGGTTATGCAGCTTAGATACCTGGCAGTCCGGTGTGGTCGCCCTGGGCTGTTATCTGAGCCGGCCTGTATCTATAGTGTGCTGTGATGTTTGGGATGATGGGGATAACAGGCGGCTGGGTGTTTTCTGTCCATTTGCTGCTGTGACCTCATCTTCCTCTCCTCACCACCATCTGTTCCCTGATCTTATCAGGATGTTTCTCAGAAGGGGACAATTTCCCAGCTAATTGTTTACATGGAAGTGTTACCCCCTGAGTATTACCCCCTGAGAGGAGGACAAACATGGTCACAAGGCATCAGAGGAGCCGTGGGAGGCTCATGGGAACACTTAGAGGGGACTTGTCACGCGTGACGTCAGGCCTTCCTCCATACGTGGTGGTCCGCCGCTATCTGATGGTAATAGGAAACATCTCCGAATGTCACATAGTTAATATAGTGGACAGAAACTCCCCCTGAGGTTTTCCAGGCCTATGGTATTAAAGGGAATGTGTCACCAATATTTGTAATTATTTATTAATCCCAGATCATGAGTTTTTTATTCTATTTTCTGTCCTTGATCATGGGGGCGGCCATCTTGCCTGAGCTTCTCCTCTGTTCTGTTAACAGCATTTAGCAATCTGCTTTACAGCACGGTCATGGCCATAGGCAGCAATAGTCTGAAGCTGACTCATTGAAGTCTGTGGGAAAGTTATCTAGACATGCTCTCTGCAGGGAGTGGGAGGAGCTAAGATATGACATCATCTGTTGTAATGATGTCATGATGGATCAGTGGTGTTATCTATAGAGGTGTTATCTTCTTTTGTAATCCGGCCAGTGACATAAATGAGGTGTAAATTGGCAAGTGTCAGTCTATTATTAGCCTTAGCAGCCAAACTGCAAGATTAGCAGCATGGGGGCTGAATTACAATACCAGACACAGCCACTATACAATGTCAATGTCAATATCAAAGTACCAGACAAGCACAAGCCCTATAGATGTGTATGACAGCATTCAGTCTGCCTGCGGCCACCACTAGGGGGAACTCAGGAGCTCATCGTATACTGTGTTATTAACAGTTATCTCCCTCTAGTGGTAGCTTCGGGCAGACAGAATGATATCAGCTAAATGCTGGGGGTCCTGGTAGAGAACCCCTTTATTTTATTTTTTTACATCTTTAGACGTGCAGTCAGTAGCCATCACAATGCATAGATAATCTGGGGGCAGGATCTCAGTTTTTGGCAGACATTTAATGCGTCGATGATTCCAGGGCACGGCGACTTTGTATAACAAGACAATGGAGCAAGTAATCTTGTCTGTGTGTGACATCTGGAAGGGGTTAGCAGTGGGGCGTGGATGGAGGTGGCCGGAGGGGGGGGGGGGGGGGGTTGACCAATTAGCAGGTTATTGTCTAATATAATTTAGCTATGGCTGCAGAATCTTCTAGAAAGAGGCAGCAACAACCAGGCGAGGAGATACCGCGGTCTTATCCATCTTCGGTATCCAGGTATATAAATTATCATACACCTCTGGTCAAGCTGGGTCATAGCAGTCCATTATACAAGCAGCAGTCTGTGCTTCAGAGCTGCTCTTCCTATAGGAAGATACAACCACTGTCAGCCATTTGGGAGACTATAGAACTGTCTTCTGTCAGCCACTCACCCGCAAATGTGCACACCTGAACCCAGGGAATATAATCTGCAGTAATAGACAGTAGAAGGTGACTAGGGGCACTTACCTACTGCCAGGGGCAGTGTTACCCACCATGCAATAATGCATGAGGCCCCAAGATCAGGATGGCCCCCCAATTACCGATATGAATTAATACTTACCTCTCCCGGCTCCTCCATTTCAGCCCATTGTGCTCCCACACATAACGTCAGCATCTGGGCATAACAGGCAGCAACTACTGAGGCCACTCCATGATGGCAGTGCCAAGGCCTTACAGCTGATTTGAGTGTGGGGACCAATGAGGGGGCATTATACTATGTATGGGGCTATAAGGGGACATTATACTATGTATGGGACACTAACAGGGCATTATACTGTGCATAGATTCAATAGGGGCAGTATACTGTCACTTATGGGGCATTATACTGTGTATGAGAGCACTAAGGGGGCACTATTAGGGGGGCCCCAGAAATGCCAAATCCACTCCTGCCTACTGTGCCTGTGTGTAGCTGTACATGTTACACATATGACATGTCCTGCCCTGACATATACCCAGACACGTTAGCCACCCTCCTGTATGTTACCCCCATGATGATAAGCGACCCTTCTTTTTATCCCCTCTCCCCTCCTATATTGCGGTTTTACTGCCCACATAGACTCCGGCCATAGAACGCCTATAATTCTATAAATATAGGTAATGAGATCTGGATTTCCCTCCATTATTTATCGCTCCCACCTGCGGTTTCTGCCACATTTTCCTCGCATCTAAAAATAAGACTTTTATTATTCATCATATAAACAGTTCTTAATATACGGAGCATTAACCAGTCCTGGGCTTCAGAGCATATCTGCACGGCCCGAAATATCCCCGCCGGAGGCTCAGCGGTGTGAGGACACGAACCGAATATAGACGGAGACTTCTGCATTCGCGGACCAAGACTGAACGGTCAAGGGGGACGTTAAAGGGGGACGTTAAAATTTTTCTGCAAGAACTACAAAAATATTTGCACAAAATATGCGCCAAATATGGCAGGGTGAGATTTACTTGCCAGCTGTTTAGGGACTACCCCGTCATGACCTGAGTACGCTCGGGATGTACCGCCTAACATTACACCGCATCTGATTTTGGCAAACAAGTCTGCCATATGGCATCACAAACTAACGTTTGCGGTATTTACATGGATGGCTTAGGTCAAAACGACCAGCAAAGATCCTATATATATATATATATATATATATATATATATATATATATATATATATATATATGGCCAGCTTTAGACCGAACTGTTGAGCTGGGTAACAAGGGAGACACGGTGCGGTAGACGACATATCGTATTCCCTGGTCCACACTGCTCTTGCAATCCGATTTTTAGGTACACCCATGGAGGGGGTGGAAGGAATGATCACTCATATTGATAAATCTGGGGTCACCGGCCCAGGTCTGGGTGGCATGTGCGCGTGTTCACACAAGCCCGCTCACACCAGGTCCTTAGGAAACGAAATGATCACCTGGAATTCCTCAGAGCGGCTCCTCGGAAGGAGCGGGAGGAGGAGAGGGTCAGAGGGGATCTGACCTCGGATGAGACGAAAGGTGTGGTAAAGGTATGGCTGCGAGGAGCGGAGATGATGGGAGCAGTAGTGGCGAGTTTAGTCATTTCTTAAAGGGACAGTCCAGGTAAAGTATCATAATAATAATCATAGTAATAAATAATATAATATGGCTAAGGCCGAAACCTACTGATATTAGATACACAGCTCAGCAGACTATATCTCACAGGCTGGGCTTAGATACATGAATCTGGAGACAGTATCACACATAAGCTTAGATACAGCACACATCAGGATAAGCACACATAGACTGTATCACACATCACAGGATTAGATACACATCTAAGGTGTAGATAAAGCAATTCCGCAAACAGGAATAGGAACAGTAGATCCGCAGACTGTTCTACACACGACAGGCTTAGATACAGCGGCTCAGCAGACAGGAGCACATGTGATAGGCTTAGCAAGCACACAGAAAGTATCACTCATGATAGGATTAGTTACATTGGCCTTGCAGAGCCACTGTATCTAAGTCTGACATGTTTGGTCTGCCAACAGCATCATACCTGATTGGCTTAGATACAGCGGTTCAGCCATCAGTGTCACATATGACAGGCTTAGCTCAATCAGCTCAGTAAAGAAGAATAAGTATAGTAGCTCAGCAAACAGTACCACACATGACAGGCTTAGATACAGTCGCTCAGCAGACAGGAGCACATGTGATAGGCTTAGATACACAAATACAACAGAAATTACCACACATAACAGAATTAGATACAGCTGCTAAGTAAACAGTATCACATAATAGGTTAGATACAGAGGCTCAGCAGAGGCCACAACCCATATGCTAGGCTTAGATACAGCGGCTCATCAGACAGTACCAAACATGCCCGCTCCTCTGATCTGATCAGTCACTATCATGTAGATATAGTATGCTATATAATATGTGGCCATATAGATGGAGGGACACAACATCCGGGCAGTGATGGAGTGATTTACGAGTGATGAGGAGACGCTTATCTGTATCACAGATATTTCATTCACACATGCAATACATCCATGTTTACACGGGTTTCGGGAACATAAGACCCTTCAGCAGTTGTAGAACTACAAATCTCAGCATGCTGAACCTTAGTATGGACCACCATCGCCAAGTTCCCGGGGTGGGAAAAATATCCAAATGGCTCCTTTTTACAATAAGGACAGTGTTGGCGGAATCCAAGATGGCGACGTGTCAGTTGTCAAGTCTGATATGGACACAATATTTTTGATACCTGGCCCCCTTGGCAGGTGTTAGGACCAGATCTACAGGACTCTGACTTGACCCCCAGTCACTTCATAAATAACTTGTGGTCATCTCCGACAAGCTGGTGCAAATGAATTGGGGACGTCAGTCGTAAAGGGTAAAATGCTTGAGTTATGGCGGGTTAATAATGACTGCTCAATGCACTTAATTATAGTCCGGCACTTAGAGGTCACACATGGAGGAGGCCGCAAGACGGGAGGGGGAAGGAGACCCTGTCTAGGATACCAGAGGTAATCAGGACGCTATAAAACCTCCCTAGACACCCATAAACTCTTGTCTGTGGATGTCCGCTGACATTGTAATGACACGCTATACTGAAAGGTATATTATTGGTGACATTTCATGTCTTCGGGCCCCTGACATTTCACGGGACAACTTAATATCCTCAGGTCACGCCCATTTGACAAGGGGAACGGTAACGCCCAATTATTTATACATATTCAAGAAGAATAACAGAGGAACGTCAGCGCAGAGATGGGAGAAAAGCTGACCCCATCATTATTATTACGTTATTATCATAAACATGTCAGATGTGTCAGGTCTTCCTTCAGTACGGGATCAGATCTGAGAACAACAGTGATTTCCCAGGATGACATCATCTCGGGCAGTACTAGTCATCCGAATGTTCACAATTTTCCTATATTTAGTCTTTTGCAAGGGTTAAAGAGATTGACCATATAAATATATATCTTTTAGAGAAATCTGATTACTAGTGTCGTCTAAGATGGCGAATTTCTTGGACAGCCCCTATAGGACTATGCCCCTATGTGGCTATGAACGGGATCATTTCTCTTCGTGAATCGTCACTTGATACGGCGTGTCAGTTGTGTCAGGTCCTCTTTAACTTCGTAAATGACTAAGAAGAGGATCATTTCTGAACACTTGAGCTATTTCCCAGGCATGGATGACATATCGTCTCAGACACTAGTCATTAGATTGTTCTAAACGTTCTGCTGCTTGATTAAAGGGATTCTTCATATGCATATATCATCTTTTTAGGGAAATCTGGTACTAGTACTACCTGTGATGGGGAATGTTATGGACAGTTCCTTTAAGCTTCCAAATGGCTATGAATGGGACAATTTCTCTTCATCATTTGGTACAGCGTGTCGGTTGTCTCAGGTCAGAAATGCCTAAGAACTGGATCGTTTCTGAAAATTTCAGTCTTTTCCCTGGAGTGAATGACATCATCTTGGACATTACTAGTAATCAGATTTTTCTAAATTTTCCTGTTTTTTTGTCTTAAAGATTAAAGTGATTCTTCATATGAATATACATATGTTAGGGAAATCTGATTACTAGTATTACCTGAGATGGGGAATGTTATGGACAGTCCCTTTAAGCTTTCAAATGACTACGACTGGAACAATTTCTCATCATTGTTTGATAGAGTGTGTTGGATAACAGTATAATTTCTTAAAATGTTTGTCTTTTTCCAAGAGTGGATGACATCATCTCAGACTGCACTAGTAATCAGATTTTCTATATTCATATATGGTTTTGGTTTTTTTTTTAGAAAAATCTGATTACAAGTACTACCTGAAATGGGAAAGGTCATGGACAGGGGCATAGGTAGAAGTCATTACTGAGCTCTGGACCCTGAAGAGGCCCCAATACAGATCTTGCATTGGGGCCCAGTAGCTTCATGGTACGCCTCCGGTTATGGACAATCCCTTTAATCTCTCAAATGATTGCCAATGGGATTTCTTTCCGTCTCTAGATAGGCCTGGATGACATTTTTTCCAAATGTTAGGATATCTCATTTCAAAGGCATCTGTTTCTTAGAGGCCATTCCTATAGCAGCAAGTAGACAGTTAAAGTAGAATTACGGCTGAGGATTTCCAAAGTTCTGCATGCTCCTTGTCTATATATTGTCCATACTTGCACAGCTGTTAATCCAATCCATACCTTGAAGCGACTTCAAAAAAGAAAGGCAATGTATGCATGGCTAGGCGTCCTCATTGTATTGACACAAGGTGAAGGATCCTCTGTAGGTGAGACTTGTGTTTGGCAATTACATTGGAATAAAAAGTTTATATATGGTGGAAATGGGACATTGTCTTCCTTTGATGAGGCCATTGTGAGGGGGATAACCTGTGATAGCGGAGATGGGGTAGATTAGATAACAGAGGTTATGCACTTGAAATAAGAGTTTGAGGCTAGGAGATAAGGAGATTGAGGCACCCAACAATGTCAGTCAGCTGTTCAGCCCTGGAGAGGTACAAAGTGCCGACCATCAATCATCCAAGGAAACATTTACTGACTCTGGCCACTCTCCTAGCCTGGGCAATCTACAAGAAGCCTCTGCTCTTCTAGAAGGAGTCCAGAAATGGACGAAACTTGGATAAATGCAGCAGTAAGGCCTCATTTAAAGAGGACCTTTGGCCACCTCTACCAATTCTAACTCTTTGCACCCTTTAAGTCGCCATTCCTCCGATTCTGACACAGTTGGAATTTTTTCTCTAGTCACCACAGTTCCCAGGCAAACACTTCTGATAGCTTCAGCATATTTATGCTCTCTACTGGCAAGTGGGTGGTACCTATCTTTCTGCTCCAGCCCAGGACTGCCCACCTGACAGTAGAGAGGTAAAAATAACAACAGCGATTACTTGGGAACGGTAGGGGCTAGAGAAAAAATTCCAACTGCCCTGGAATCAGTGGTTCGGCAGCTATTGAAGGATGCATAGAGCTGGAGATGGTGGAGCTTGTGTCATGCCTCCTTGTCCCAGCAGGTAAGGAATCAATCTTGTTGATAGGGCCTTGGCTACCTGACTAGAACGGTGGTTTCTAGCCAGTGTAAATAAAACAGAATGTAAGATAAAATAAAAGTGATCAAATTAAAACTGGATTATGTCTTTGCTGCCAGCATACATGGAAAGAGAAAGGCTTGGCAGAAGATATTTCGTCACTTCATTCTGCAATATCAATCAGATTTGTCTACATTTGTATTAAAATAAATTACATTTAATTTACCTCTAGGGAAAACACAACCAGTGTCACACCCTTTCAGTGCTGACGGGAAATTAATGAACGTCATGTGGCATACCTGCACCGTTTATGTAGGGAGCCTCCATATTACTTCCATACAGGCACTTGCAATCCCCGCATGTGGTTACATGACATAGCCCGGATTCTGACCTGACCTTCGTGGGATCACCATGACACATTGACTAATGCTATATCGCCATCAGCACATTGTTTACTTTTGCTGTCCCCCAAGGTGTAACTCTACGAGGTGCAGAAGGTGCAGTTGTAACCAGGCCCTGGTGACTTATGGAGACCACTGTCCTTTAAGAGAAGGCCAGTAATGTCGATTGGGAGCTTGACTTGACAAGGCCTAAAGAGGGCCGTACACACCATAGGTATATGACCGGTTTCCAGGACAGTTGGATCAAGCATAGACATGAAGATGGCAAGACACAATCTCCACCATCGTGGAAAATACAAGATGAGAAAGGAACATTTATGACCTTTTGAAAACTTCGATGAAGAACTTCCAAGAACAGTTTCTCATGCGACCTGTACGTTTCCCATCACCGTGGTGTATGGATTTATGGTCACTCTAAGTCATTTGTAGGAACACGACCAAGCTTTGTGTCTCTGCGGGGTTAATACGGCTTTATGTAACAGTAAGGGGAATGTGACGATTTACAGGGAACAGTGAAGATCAGAGAGCGATGATTACAGAACAGATGACAAACTAGAAAGAAAACCAATTATAGCTGCAGCTGAGATACAGACTTCATCCCGCGACTGTTCTGAGACAGCTCCATCAAAAGCCTGAGAGACGTGCCTTCAGTCCCAGAGAGACAGCCAGGAGATGTTATCGGACAGTCATTCCAGTTTTGCAGCAGGGCAGAGAGAAGAGCCAGGCCGAATACAATCCCTCTGTTCAACATGGGAAGCCAGCCATGGAGAGTCTGCTGCTAAAACCCCTCGATAACATCTTCTTCCCATTCTGTCCCAACAATGGTTGCCAGGGACATTCATAAGAGGAACCAGGAGATGAGTGGGGTGATGAAGAGACGGAGGGGAAAGTGGTTCAATGTCAGTGAAAGTTACTGAAGGCAGCTTTGTTTTTGACATATACCTGGGCACTGGACTTCATGGTTATTCAGGCAAGTGTCAAGTCCAGGTAGCAACCAAAGAGGCGGCCACACTGGCCAACGTCTGATCCCGTACCACTATTCTTCCGTAGCCATTCTCCCTGCACCAGCACCTACTATAATCTGATGAAGCTGCAGGAAGAATGTTCCTATTCCATATCTCCAATATACACCCAATGATGGAACATTTTAAATTGACACCTTGAATCCAAGCAGTGAAGTCCACAAGACCTTTCAAAAATGACCACTTCATGGGTGCTATTTCATATTCTGGTGTTTGAGGGTCCTACAACAAGTCTGTGGTAGGCAATGTAGTAGTTACCAAGGGCATACATACCTTCACTAGTAGGGCCTACATAACCTCACTAGATCACTAGTAGTCACCCACTATAAAAGTCACATGGTGGCTTGGTCACCAAAGAAGTCGAGTCTATTAAAGAAGAATGCTAGACTAGAAGAGTCAGCCAAAAAGATTCTGATTTTGGACTACGCAAGTTGTGGTTAAATTGACACCTTGGAAGCTAAGCACACAGTTTAGGTAGGTCTGATATCCAAAAATATGTCATGGTCGAGGCCTGGACTTTTACTCAAAGATATAATTCACATCACGTTCTCTTCTTTGCTTATTAGACACAAGAACTTGGCTTTTCTCAGTGTCTGATCAGGAGGATCTGGGCAAAGGAATGGACCGGAAATTTCTGGAAACAAATAACTCAGATCTTACACATTAAACATGTGAAGGTCTGACGCCTGAGGCTGCACTACTGAGAGTTTGTGATGACATGTCCTATTCTGGTTTCTGTCGGGTGCGGTGATGTCATGAAGACCATGTGTGGATTCAGATCACCATGCACATCAATATTGAGGATACTGTATGGTAAGTAGGTAGGTGGCTCCATGTTCATGGTAACACATTGCTGGCTTGGTAACGAAAGACTGTGATATGGAAAGGGACTGTTGCACCTTCTATTGATCCCACCACGGTCAGTGCCATCTCCTGAATCGGACTTCTTTTCTAGTTTGAATGTCATCAGGTCAAGGCAATGGCACCAGTCCCAAATCCCTCTTAATCCTGCCCCAAAGCGTTGACTTTCGCAAGTCAGTGACCCCTTGAGAGAAGAGCTCCGTCCTGGCCTGCAACACCCATGAACCTCAGCGAAAGGCACCATTTCAAATATGCCAAGCATGCCTACGCTGGAGAGAGTCCGTCATTCTTATATTTACCCTTTTATGTGTGGATAATCTAAAACGGACAGTAAGACGATATCCAGGATAGAGACCCTGGACGGAGTGGAGCCCCGGACGGTTCTCGCCAAACCTGAGTTTAGATTGGCATCTGACTTGCAAGGTCAAGTAATATGGCGTAAGTAGATACACAACTTATAGGGATCCATATCTGTCCATTCAGGCTTACCAGAAGTGAACCCGCAATGGAAGAAATATTGAGAAGTTATGGGCATCTGAGATATCCTAACCGCTATGGACTGGCAACATACTGGTTTGGTCCAAGATGGGCAGATACTGCAAGATTGAGTAACACTGAAGTTGTAATAGATATACAATCTACTGTATATGAATCCATATCTGCCCATTCAGCCTCAGCAGACGTGGACCATGAGTGGACTTGACTTCTTGGCATCTGAGATATCCAAAATGCTATGGATTGGCAACATATTGGTTGGCCATTGAGGAGAAGCAATCAATTGGAGCGCCTAAGGAATAATTTCCATTCTGTTGGGGAACTTTGAACCTTTCAAGTTAATGGAAGTCCTTGATAGACCGCAATAGTCATATAGAAAATGGACGTACAGCACCAGCATCCATTATATTGTCCAGTACTGAGTGGTCCATGGCCCCAACTCTTGTAAACTTTGGCTTCAAGTTTTAGGTTAAAAGTACCCATACATATTCTGGATTCTGCACCCGATATAACAACCTTCACACCTAGGCCATTTTAAGCACTGTGCCCATATCTTCTGAAGGAGACACTAAGATTTCGACATGTTCTAGAAGTCTTCCAGGCTCAGATCCAGCAGTGAAGGGGTTACAGTAGAAAGTAATTATGAAGGAAGCTGAACATTCTTCTGTGCAGTTTTCCCCTGTCCAGCATCAGATTACACCTGGATATTTACCTGTATCTCCCCCTCCCTTCCCCCAACCTCCCTCCGCTGCACTCTCTGAGCAGTCACCATCTCTACAGAACTGAGAGACATGTGGTGAGGGGCCGATCGATCAACTCCTGGCCCTAAGGTCCTATTAAGGTGCATACGGTCAACTGACACCATAAAGCTGCTGCAAACACTCCCACCATGCCCTAATTTCCTTGGGCCTGTTTGCACCATGACAGGGGGTGTCTAAGACAGGGCTGTGTAATCCTTCAAAATCAGTGGAAAGGACTTTGGATGGCCAGCTGTTTCTGCAACATGGCACAGGGCCCTTTGGGCATGTGAAAGTCTTAGATACATTGCACGGTGGTTTGATGTCATTTTTAGGTTGACGTTGCTGTTTTTGGGTCGCACTAGACTGGTGGCTTTAAAGGTAGAAGGTTAACTCTTGAACAGACTGTATAGCTGGAAATCTTCAAACGGAAACTGGATAAACATATGCTGGGATGATTTAGGAAAACCTGCACTCGCAGGGGGTTGGACCCGATGGCCCTTGAGGTCCCTTCCAACTCTACCATAAGAATAAGAAGAATAAGAATAAGCTGACGGACCTGTACCTGCAAGCAGTAGCTTGTGGTCCCACAGGTCTCTATGGACATCAAGAAAAAGTGTAACGCATGTCTGTACATTCGGTGCGGAGGATGGGGAGGGGAATTGTCTTCTCACTGCTGAGAGTCCTAATCTCCTGACACATTAAAAGTCTTGTAAAGTCACCGAATTACAAGAGATTAGCAGGAACCTTCCTCCACGATGCTATTGTACGCATCGGATGACCCTAATTACAATGTAACGCACGACCTGTCTCCGGAACGGTTCACGCACAAGAGCTGCGTCTAGATCATGTTCCTTCATGTGTGATGTCTTTACAGCGTATGAAGCATCTGAGGTTTCCCTATAATCCTGTAAGGAGTTTTCTCTCCATGTTGTCCACAGTTTAATAATAAAGTCCAAAATCTCTAAAAATCTGATTACTAATGCCGGCTGATGTGGGGATGAGGTGGAGCTAAGGTTGCCAAGCAGGATCTACTGCCGACTAACTGCTTACTATGGATATACTGCCTAACAACCACTGTCTATCCTGTGGGATTGTCAGGTGTCTCCAACCAATGTACCTCAGATTACTTAGGTCAAGCCAGATCTTACCACCATAGGATGTGAAGGCGAGCAATTGGTACCAGGTCCTGGACCCTGAGAGGTCTCCAAAAGTCCTACCACCATTCCAAATGGAATAAGGTAGAAAGGGGTTCAAGTTATGCCACAGGATTGGGGTTTTTCGGAAAATGTCTATGGCTATCCTTAAACACAGGATTCACGTGTCAGCTGCACATCTTTGCCGTGACCTCCTCGTAACCATGGTCAATAGCTGATAATGTGGCCGTCTCCTGGAAAAGTAAGAAGATTGGCCATGTTGGAATCCAATATATTGTGCCTTGACAGCAGACATCAGGGGCAGTCAGGAAGCGCCCATACATATTGAAAGAGTATTCCCAACTTGGACATATATAGCATATTCACATAAATATCTGACAGATGTTGGTCCTTCCTCTAGGACCCATACATACCCTTACATAGCGCCGCACCTCCCATGAGGCGACCTGAAGCGACCGCTTCAGGCGGCGCTATGCCAGGGCCTCAGGGAGGACGGCATTTTTGCTTACTTAAGCCAGTCCAGGGCAAGCTGTCCTAGACTGGCTTAGCACCGAGCGGTGGTTTGGGGAGGCCACTGGAGCAGCGCTGCTCCAGCAGCCTCCCCTCACGCTCAGGCAGAGAGCAGGTCCTCTCCGTGCCTGCTCTCTGCCTGCGAACGGCACTAAGCCCTGCCCCCTTCACTCCGCCACACCCCCTTCGCTCCGCCACGCCCCTCTGCTCCGCCCCCTCCTCCCGGGGGGGGAGGGGCGGCTTTCTGTAGTTCGCCTCGGGCGGCGAAAGGGGCAGGTTCACCCCTGCCCTTACAACTCCCATAGTAGATCTCCACCTTGATGTGACAACCATCTTACCTGTGTAAGTCCCGGAGGTAGGTCCGACATATCTCTTGTGGCTATACCACGAATGTCCAAGATGGAAATACCCCTTTAACCCTACCCATGCCAGTAACCGGTGACCATGGCCTTATAAATATTTTCCTTAGTGATCGCCATCTGACGGATTGACACATAGAGCAGCTGTCATTTTCGCCAGATGTTCAGACATGTCAGGCTGATGACATCACTGGAGCGATTGTCTGATGTTCTCCCTACTCGACTTATTTTTAGAAGTGGTTTATGGGGACGATTTATGACCTGAAAGTCCTAGGGCAGGATGTATGAGACAATAACACCCGCCAATAAACACAATATCGCCCAACCTCCATATATTAGTTTTTAGTAAAAATCTAATTAATAAAGCTAAGTGAGAAAGAAAAGAGTCTGAGAAGTGTCAAGCAGTCCTGGTTGCTAGGGACGTGCTACCTGGCAACACGATTGAAAATTATAATTGCTGTTGTTGTTAGGCAGTGTATCCATAGCAACAAGACATACAACTGTTCAGCAGTTTTGTTATTGTGCAGACAGCAGAGAAGTAGTAAATAGAGATGAGCGAACACTAAAATGTTCGAGGTTCGAAATTCGATTCGAACAGCCGCTCACTGTTCGAGTGTTCGAATGGGTTTCGAACCCCATTATAGTCTATGGGGAACATAAACTCGTTAAGGGGGAAACCCAAATTCGTGTCTGGAGGGTCACCAAGTCCACTATGACACCCCAGGAAATGATACCAACACCCTGGAATGACACTGGGACAGCAGGGGAAGCATGTCTGGGGGCATAAAAGTCACTTTATTTCATGGAAATCCCTGTCAGTTTGCGATTTTCGCAAGCTAACTTTTCCCCATAGAAATGCATTGGCCAGTGCTGATTGGCCAGAGTACGGAACTCGACCAATCAGCGCTGGCTCTGCTGGAGGAGGCGGAGTCTAAGATAGCTCCACACCAGTCTCCATTCAGGTCCGACCTTAGACTCCGCCTCCTCCGGCAGAGCCAGCGCTGATTGGCCGAAGGCTGGCCAATGCATTCCTATGCGAATGCAGACTTAGCAGTGCTGAGTCAGTTTTGCTCAACTACACATCTGATGCACACTCGGCACTGCTACATCAGATGTAGCAATCTGATGTAGCAGAGCCGAGGGTGCACTAGAACCCCTGTGCAAACTCAGTTCACGCTAATAGAATGCATTGGCCAGCGCTGATTGGCCAATGCATTCTATTAGCCCGATGAAGTAGAGCTGAATGTGTGTGCTAAGCACACACATTCAGCACTGCTTCATCAAGCCAATACAATGCATTAGCCAGTGCTGATTGGCCAGAGTACGGAATTCGGCCAATCAGCGCTGGCTCTGCTGGAGGAGGCGGAGTCTAAGATTGCTCCACACCAGTCTCCATTCAGGTCCGACCTTAGACTCCGCCTCCTCTGGCAGAGCCAGCGCTGATTGGCCGAAGGCTGGCCAATGCATTCCTATGCGAATGCAGACTTAGCAGTGCTGAGTCAGTTTTGCTCAACTACACATCTGATGCACACTCGGCACTGCTACATCAGATGTAGCAATCTGATGTAGCAGAGCCGAGGGTGCACTAGAACCCCTGTGCAAACTCAGTTCACGCTAATAGAATGCATTGGCCAGCGCTGATTGGCCAATGCATTCTATTAGCCCGATGAAGTAGAGCTGAATGTGTGTGCTAAGCACACACATTCAGCACTGCTTCATCAAGCCAATACAATGCATTAGCCAGTGCTGATTGGCCAGAGTACGGAATTCGGCCAATCAGCGCTGGCCAATGCATTCTATTAGCTTGATGAAGCAGAGTGTGCACAAGGGTTCAAGCGCACCCTCGGCTCTGATGTAGCAGAGCTGAGGGTGCACAAGGGTTCAAGTGCACCCTCAGCTCTCCTACATCAGAGCCGAGGGTGCGCTTGAACCCTTGTGCAGCCTCGGCTCTGCTACATCAGAGCCGAGGGTGCGCTTGAACCCTTGTGCACACTCTGCTTCATCAAGCTAATAGAATGCATTGGCCAGCACTGATTGGCCAGAGTACGGAATTCGGCCAATCAGCGCTGGCCAATGCATCCCTATGGGAAAAAGTTTATCTCACAAAAATCACAATTACACACCCGATAGAGCCCCAAAAAGTTATTTTTAATAACATTCCCCCCTAAATAAAGGTTATCCCTAGCTATCCCTGCCTGTACAGCTATCCCTGTCTCATAGTCACAAAGTTCACATTCTCATATGACCCGGATTTGAAATCCACTATTCGTCTAAAATGGAGGTCACCTGATTTCGGCAGCCAATGACTTTTTCCAATTTTTTTCAATGCCCCCAGTGTCGTAGTTCCTGTCCCACCTCCCCTGCGCTGTTATTGGTGCAAAAAAGGCGCCAGGGAAGGTGGGAGGGGAATCGAATTTTGGCGCACTTTACCACGTGGTGTTCGATTCGATTCGAACATGGCGAACACCCTGATATCCGATCGAACATGTGTTCGATAGAACACTGTTCGCTCATCTCTAGTAGTAAATCATAATCATACATATCCATATCTCAGCCCGCAGTATTAATAAGATTTCTCTTAAAGGGATAGAGTCACCAGAACCAGCATATCAACCCAGACCACAGACAGATAGGTTAGTGTCACCTGAATCAGGCGCTGGTTTCCCCTTGCTGAGATATCACGGTTTTGTCAATATGCAAAGGAGCTCAAGGGCGCCGCCATTGCTGCAAAGAGCTCATCTGCATATAGAGAAAACAGCGATATCTCAGCAACGCGGGCAGCGATTCACAAGGGGAAAACACGGTTTAATTCAGGAGACCCTAACCTATCTATCTGGATTCAGATACTGGTTTCCGGTGACACTCCCTTTAAAGGGATTCTACCATTAAACTACTTTTTTTTCTAATTACCACGTCGGAATAGCCTTAAGAAAGGCTATTCGTCTCCTACCTTTAGACATGGTCTCCGCCGCGCCGTTCCGTAGAAATACCGGTTTTAACCGGTATGCAAATGAGCTCTCCGCAGCAATGAAGGCGGGCCCCAGCGCTGAAAGGCCGATGAGCGCATCCCCATTGCTGCCCGAGAGCTCTTTCCTGCGCTGCCTCCTTCTTCTGTAGCAACTCCGCCTCTTCTGGCTTCTCTTGCTCTTGTAGTTCTATACAGGAGCATAGAGCGGCTACCCCAAAATGGCCGCCGGCCGGCTCCTGTATTGGCCGGCGGCCATTTTGGGGTGGCCTCTTTATGCTCCTGTATAGAAGTTGCTGCAGAAGAAGGAGGCGGCGCAGGAAAGAGCTCTGGGCAGCAATGGGGATGTGCTCATCGGCCTTTCAGCGCTAGGGCCCGCCCTCATTGCTGCGGAGAGCTCATTTGCATACCGGTTAAAACCGGTATTTCTACGGAACGGCGCGGCGGCGAACACGTCTAAAGGTAGGAGACGAATAGCCTTTCTTAAGGCTATTCTGACGTGGTAATTAGAAAAAAAAAGTAGTTTAATGGTAGAATCCCTTTAAGTCAGTTTAAGAAGGGTAACAATTTTTGAGCCCTTTTACTGATATCCAGTCCAAGGATGCCATAGATGGGCTCATACACTGAAAATCTTAGTGCCCTATCATGGTCCCCAGTGATGTGGGTAGGACAAGCCATAAGAATATCAATAGACCATACCAGTAGTATACACTTCTACCCACAGGACCCTAGGCAGCTGCCTACGCAGCACGATGAGTATTTAGTCTTTTGCCTATCACTTGGATACTAGGGGAGACACATCTGTTGTCTTTGTGAACTTCCAGCTGTTGGATCTGACATCTTGCCATATTGTAAGAAACCCAGGAGGGAGGCTCAGGATGTCGACAGTCTTTGATCTATTTGTAGGTACTCCATGTACTGTCTTGTGACTAAATACTGCTTTTTCCTGAGGGCAAAAAAAATAATTCAAAACTCAAATGCGGCATGACCATCCCTGACGCCATGTTGTCAACAAACCGAGATAGCATGCTGAGGCATTTAAGTCATATCTGATTGAAGTTAAGCAACCGTCTTTCTCCATGATGCGTACATCAAATCCTCCCCGTTTCCATCATTTCTGCTTATTGTCAGAGAATATAAGGAAAGAGCAGTGTGTGCTGACACACATATTAGAGAGACAGAACTGAGATAGCACAGATACGCAACTAGCACTAAAAGCCTACCACCAAATGCTTGTCCTTATGGAGTCCATGGATACACCCCTAGGGTGGGCGTCTAATGAAGGTAATTCTAATAATCCCCAATTCATTATCCACTTCAAACTTCGTCACTTAGTTTACAAAGTCATTACGAGTCTGAATAAAACATTGTTCGCTCATGGGGGGAGGGCGCAGAATTACAAGGGACCGCTCAGGCTTTCTGGTTTACGCCTGGAGGCCATGTTTCCTGGCTGACCCTTCATGACCCTGGCTTATCACCAGTGAATTGTAGGGAGAAAGAGGACACTTCATATTCATCTGTGGCTCTACAGCTACAGAACAGTCAGGGCATGCTGGGAGTTGTAGTTTTGCAAGTGCTGAAGAATTTCGGGCAAGTAGGGTGGCCGATACATAGGGCTTAGGGTTGTCCACAATCCCCACTGCCCTGTAGGATAGACCCTGGCCATAGATATCATTCGGTCTTCACACATAGTACTGGGACTTTGGAGGCCCAAGGCTCCTCTACCACATAAGAAGATTCCAGAACTAGAGGTGTCACCTAATGGATTGGTGGAGCCACCTCTAGATGTTTCACCATCCATATTGGAGGATGAAACAAACTCTAGTGCCACCTATAGGCAGCTACCCCTCCTTCCGTAAAATAAATAATTTGCCTCCTTTTTCTACTGGACATTGCCTATACTCCCTCCTACTCCCTAGGCCAGCAGGATCTCCTCGAAGTCTCCTCGAAGAGAAGGATAAAGACACACAGAGATCATTGACGTCTATGGCAGCCTCAATGCTTTGCATCATAGTCCAGGCTCTATACTAATAAAGAATATAGGATAACTGGAAATTTCCTTTTCATATTCTCCTATATGGACTCCATTTCTATTTCACTAGCAATATCCAATCCTTTCTACCCCTGTCCATTGAAAATGGAGCAAAAAGACCTTCAAGGACCAAGAAAGATTCTATCCATTGCTATAGGATCGGTATTGGATATGGGTGGTAATATTGGAGAGATACAAGATATAGGTGGGATATTTGGGCTGGCAGAAGACCTCCTGCCTATATCTACCAAGGACATTGGTTAATACAATCATTTAGGCAACTGCTGTTCTTCTCGACTCCCCCATTAACCTACATGCACGGTTCTATGGGAACAAGTGACTGTAAGACTCTTCTCGAAGGGACATATCTCCAGTGGTTACATAGAACATGCTAAAAATCGAATATGCCCAATGATTTCTCCCTTCCGCTTTCAGGAAAGAGTCAGGGTACCCCGACCTGCTTCGGAACATCTTCAGCCCATTTCATCCAATATTGATCAAGTGAGCAACCATAAAGCAGCTACTACTGTGACCCCATAACTATAAGATTAGTGAGACCATTATGGTTTGGGATCGGGAGCCGCCTCTATCTCCCGTTCTGTTATAGTAACCGTGTAATGTTTGGCACTGGGAGACAACTGGTTAAATTGTGTTGCTTTTGCCAACATTCCTCCTATGAATTGAGCATGAAAAAGTTGGGAGGGAAAAGTCCCATCCTCCACCCTAATCAATTCAGTATTATCACAGCCATAAAACAGGTCCTAATAGGCAGGAGACAAGTAAGATCATGTGCTGGAGGAAACGTGTGCCCAATGATTCCCCTCACTCAGCAGCATGTCACCTCCAAGGAATGTTCACCCCCTTGTAGACAGATCCAGGTTCTTACAAGGAGGATGAGGGTTTTCTTCACATCCTTATTAGGGCCGTTTCATTTTAGGGTGCATGATACAGCAAAATGGGATTATGGGAAGTCTTGTGTCACTGAAGTCTTTCAAGGACATCTTGAGTCCTGAGCATCTCCAGTCTTTGATCTCCCACCACTTTATATTCCTCAAAGATGATCCTGCTGGAATATTGGAAGATTCCCCGCTAATCTCTAATTCTAGATTATAAGGAATTCTACAATAATCTAGGTTTTGACCAACATGGTGCTGCCAACACTGACCAGGAAGGCTTGGTGGTGGACATCTGTCTTCACTTGTGGACATATCTGGAGTAGAGATCCTGAGCTGTTTATAGAGCAGAAGATCTGGGTTGGGGTTACTGGACAAAGGCAATGGTCCTGACTAGGTGGTAGGTAAAGGTAGAGATCCAAATGGTAGCAGATATAGACAAGGATAATGGACAGGGATCAGGATGGATATGAATTTAGTACTGGTATTTGGTAGATGAGGTGATACAGGCAGGTATAGAAGGGCAGGGATTCTGGATCACTATGTAGGAAAGGGCAATAGCTGTTGGCTGGTAGGAAGAGAAGAACATAGATTCTGGACGGGCAGGCAGAGAATGGCAGGAAACCATAGCAGGAAAACAAAAAAGGAGGGTGATCTAGGGCAGGTAGGTAGAGAAGAGCAGGGAGTCTGGACATCTATGTACGAGGAGAAGGGCACGGATTCTGGATATCTATGTATGTAGAGAAGAGCAAGGATTCTGGACATCTATGTATGTAGAGAAGGGCAGGGAGTCTGGACATCTATGTATGTAGAGAAGGGCAGGGATTCTGGACATCTATGTACGAGGAGAAGGGCAGGGATTCTGGACATCTATGTACGAGGAGAAGGGCAGGGATTCTGGACATCTATGTATGTAGAGAAGGGCAGGGATTCTGGACATCTGTGTATGTAGAGAAGGGCAGGGATTCTGGACATCTATGTATGTAGAGAAGGGCAGGGATTCTGGACATCTATGTACGAGGAGAAGGGCAGGGATTCTGGACATCTATGTATGTAGAGAAGAGCAAGGATTCTGGACATCTATGTACGGTATGTAGAGATGAGCAGGGATTCAGAGAAGCTAGCCAGAGAAGAGCAGCTACTGTAGGCAAAGAGCTGGAATAAAGAGAAGCTAGATAGAGAAAAGCAGCTTGTTTTGAACGGGCACAGAAGGAGAGGGATCCAGAGGACTAGATGGAGAGGAGGAGGGATTCTAGACAGATACCAAAGTTACAGAAGGGCAGTATACTGAGAAACAAGGTAGAGAAGAGAAAGTTATTCTAAACAGCTACTGTAGGTAGAGAAGGACAGAGATCCAGAAGACCTAGATAAAGAAGTGCAGGGCTTCTGGACAGACAAGGACAGAGAAGTGCATGGATTCTGGAAAGTTAGGTAGAAGAGGGCAGAGATCCTGAGCAACAATGGGCAGGTTATACAGTCCTATGAAAAAGTTTGGGCACCCCTATTAATCTTAATCATTTTTAGTTCTAAATATTTTGGTGTTTATAACAGCCATTTCAGTTTGATATATCTAATAACTGATGGACACAGTAATATTTCAGGATTGAAATGAGGTTTATTGTGCTAACAGAAAATGTGCAATATGCATTAAACCAAAATTTGACCGGTGCAAAAGTATGGGCACCTCAACAGAAAAGTGACATTAATATTTAGTAGATCCTCCTTTTGCAAAGATAACAGCCTCTAGTCGCTTCCTGTAGCTTTTAATCAGTTCCTGGATCCTGGATAAAGGTATTTTGGACAAACAATTCAAGTTCAGTTAAGTTAGATGGTCGCCGAGCATGGACAGCCCGCTTCAAATCATCCCACAGATGTTCAATGATATTCAGGTCTGGGGACTGGGATGGCCATTCCAGAACATTGTAATTGTTCCTCTGCATGAATGCCTGAGGATTTGGAGCGGTGTTTTGGATCATTGTCTTGCTGAAATATCCATCCCCGGCGTAACTTCAACTTCGTCACTGATTCTTGAACATTATTCTCAAGAATCTGCTGATACTGAGTGGAATCCATGCGACTCTCAACTTTAACAAGATTCCCGATGCCGGCATTGGCCACACAGCCCCAAAGCATGATGGAACCTCCACCAAATTTTACAGTGGGTAGCATGTGTTTTTCTTGGAATGCTGTTTCTTTTTGGACGCCATGCATAACGCCTTTTTTTATAGCCAAACAACTCAATTTTTGTTTCCAAAATGAAGCTGCCTTGTCCAAATGTGCTTTTTCATACCTCAGGCAACTCTATTTGTGGCGTACGTGCAGAAACGGCTTCTTTCTCATCACTCTCCCATACAGCTTCTATTTGTACAAAGTGCGCTGTATTGCTGACCGATGCACAGTGACACCATCTGCAGCAAGATGATGCTGCAGCTCTTTGGAGGTGGTCTGTGGATTGTCCTTGACTGTTCTCACCATTCTTCTTCTCTGCCTTTCTGATATTTTTCTTGGCCTGCCACTTCTGGGCTTAACAAGAACTGTCCCTGTGGTCTTCCATTTCCTTACTATGTTCCTCACAGTGGAAACTGACAGGTTAAATCTCTGAGACAACTTTTTGTATCCTTCCCCTGAACAACTATGTTGAACAATCTTTGTTTTCAGATCATTTGAGAGTTGTTTTGAGTAGCCCATGATGCCACTCTTCAGAGGAGATTCAAATAGGAGATCAACTTGCAATTGGCCACCTTAAATACCTTTTCTTATGATTGGATACATCTGGCTATGAAGTTCAAAGCTCACTGAGGTTACAAAACCAATTTTGTGCTTCAGTAAGTGAGTAAAAAGTAGTTAGGAGTATTCAAATCAATAAAATGATAAGGGTGCCCATACTTTTGCACCGGTCAAATTTTGGTTTAATGCATATTGCACATTTTCTATTAGTACAATAAACCTCATTTCAATCCTGAAATATAACTGTGTCCATCAGTTATTAGATATATCAAACTGAAATGGCTGTTGCAAACACCAAAATATTTAGAACAAAAAATGATTAAGATTAATAGGGGTGCCCAAACTTTTTCATAGGACTGTAGGAGATCAGGGATTCTTTCATGTAGACTCTAGATGACATCTACTAGAATCTAGAGGATCCAGCACAAAGTGTCAGGGAAGAGTATGGACAGGTCAGTAAGGAATGGCATGGATCATGAGCAGGTAGCTAAAGAAGTTCAGGCAGACAGAGATGGGCAGAGGTCCTACACAGAGGTGGAGATGGATCCTAGACAGATATACAGAGAAGAAGGGCAGGGACCCTGAAGAAGATCTGTAGATAAAATCAGGGATCGGTCTTACAGAGCGTATATATAATATAGATGTATACAGCCAGAGAGGTGAGTGACAGGTGGAGGGGCACAGGTTTAACCGCTCGTTGCCCGCAGCCATCGCCTTACAGACATGGTCTGTTTTATGTTGCAGTCCGTCCTGCGCTCTCTCTGCTCTCCGCGCTGACAGGTTTTGCCTGAAGCCAGAAAGACGAGAACAACTTCAACAAACTGTAAAGGAAATTGAACAATGTAAAAAAATGACAATTTTAACTGTTTTCATAACCGAGAATCGGAGGAGCTGAAAAAACTATTACGATGATTACCCTGTAAAGTGTTTCCCTTGGAGAATGAGATCATCCCTCATAGATAATCCAGAAGATGGATGACCCCATAGTTACATATATGACAGGACCACGTGGGGGAAGCCATTATACTGTGTCAACGAGGGCCTGTCACTTTAAGACAGCAACCAATATTTGGTGCAAAAAAGGTGCAAACGATGACACGTGCACTAAAATTTGTGATTTTAGTTGGCACTCACTGAAATGGAAGTGGACCCCTAAAATTGGGACAAATTTTGGCAAAAAAATTTGCATTCCCGTAGCTAGTATAGACTGTCAATCAGTTCCAGATTCTCCAGATATATTAAGTGTCTTGCCATTTTATATCCAGAGTGGTAGAACACATCTCAATCTTAAAGTGAGCCAGCATTCAATACTTTAAAAGAATGGGGGCGCTGTTGCATTGGTGTCTATGAGATTATTTGCCTTAACAATGGTAAAAAGTGGTAGTGCAAGTCACCAAATGATATTTCCGTTTCAATGGGATTTAAAGGAGACATCCGCTAGAAAATCGAGAGCCCTTAAGAGTAAATATAATACATTATATAAAATGATGACTCTCATAAGAAATGCTACAGCTCCTTTAAGTCATCTCATCTACCTTAGACTACATAGGCTTACAAATTCCCAGTCACTGTTCACCGACCTATTGCAGCCATATGTCCACGATGGTTTATTCCGCCCCCCCACCCCCTTCCCAAATGAATTAGTCAGCGACAGATCTGTGCGAAAGGTGGAAACATGAAGTTCAGTAAACATTGGAGACAGAACAAGGATATTTGATGTATTAAAGTGCTGCAGGACATTATATTCCTCGCTACATCAAACACAAGCCATGTATTGTCCGGCCTGGATGAAAAGGCTCCCACGCTTTTGTCCACGCCACGCCCCTGGCAAAGATCGCCACCTTTCATCTTTGCCCTCTGTTAAAATGAATGATCTGAAATACGGTCCCTAAAGGAATAAGGCATCAGATCATCCTGCCGTATACGGGCGAACGCAACGTCCATGTAATGTTAGGGGACCCCCGTTCCAAATTGTGCTATGGGCTCCAGAAATGTAGCTTTTTATTCAGTTTATTGCCCTGGCCGTGTATCTAAATACCCTGGCTGAGATACAGTGTCTTGGTGGATCTCAGGGCACTAAGTATATGGGGTACAGCACGCTGCGTTGTTTGAGGGGGCACGAAGCCCCGTAGAAGGACCAGTATTATAAGTGGCGAATAGTTGGTGGGGGCCCAGTTAGACATTTTGCATTGGGGCCCCAGTCCTTCAAGTTGCGCCAATAGTCCAGCCCCCCTATCAGACCTATCACCTCCCACCTTCTGCCCCCCAAATCCTGATACCAGCCAGCCCTCCTACCTCAGGCCGGGCCCCGACTGTTATGTATTGGAGCTGTCAAAACATTTCTGGAGTGTTTGCAGTAAAGATGGAGGATAAATTCTCGGGAGTAAGAGAGATTGATGAGAGCGTTTGCCCGCAGGAGATGACAGGCGGGATTATCAGTACGGGGGAGGGGAGGGGTACATCTGGAGGCGAATCTGATCGTGCGCGGATCTAGAGCAATAGTATGGGAGTATGGCTGTGTTGGCTGGTACTACTATACAGTATTGTATGGTATTAGTATGTGGGCACTGTACTGTACGGTAGTATTACACTAGGTTCACACTAGCGTTCAGCTCTCCATTATTTAGGTCCACATGGGGACCCAAAAGAAAGAAAGCCCATCGGCTTAAAAAAAGCAGTTACTGGCGGACATCTGTTGAACCGATAGACTATAATGGGGTCTGCCGGTTTTCCGCCCCTTATTTGTGCACCATGGTAGCCATTATATGGACACAGTATTTGATGATGGGTGATGACGTTGGTTCTGTGATACAGCAATGTATGGCACAGTTATTACATTGGCACTATATAGCAGTATTATTTGGAACTATTACTTGCACACTGTAGTAGGCATTATATGGGCACTATGGCTTATTATGATATGTTGGTTGGTGCGGTGATACAAAAATGCCTGGCACAGGTAGTTGGCATTGTTATGCCGTTACAATTTGGGCACCGTACTGTAGGTAAACATTACTTAGACACTATATAGAACTATTATTTGTACACAGGGTAGGCTTTAAATGGACACTATTTAAGGATATGTTGGTTGGTACTGTGAGCTACCATTTGAGCACTGTATGGCGGTATTATTCTGGATACACCAGCCAAACAGGATAAACTTTGCACACGTCTGCCGAAGATGAGTTAATACAGTTCATTCCCGTGGATGCAAAAATTGCCTCCAGATGTCATTTATCATGATCGGAGACCCTTCCCCAGGCCCACACCTCAGGCAGCCATTCCTAAACTACAATGACCCTCGTCCTTTACCCGTCACTTTCTGACATTACCCAGAAGACCAGACACCAAGAGGATGATCCCCATATGGCCAGGAAACAACTGTGTCCCCGTCACCGCCTGTGTGAGGACAGGCAGAGCGGTCAGCAGGGCAGGGGTTTGGCGGCTTTCATGTTTGTATTTACAGATGGGGGTCTCAAGTGGAGAAACCTTCGAGACTGTTGTTGTCTCCTGCCACAAAAATGTTCCAGCTCTTGTGCTTATTAAAGAGACAACGTGGGGGAGGGGGAGGTGCGCAAAACTTTAGACAAACAGTGACAGGAGACAAAAGAGGCAGACAGTGAAATCCCCTCACTCCTTGTACACACTGCGTGTTAGGACACAGCCGGGCACATACGTGTGCTGGGGGGTCCTTCACGTCAAACAGGCCCCTGAGGGCTGGGAGGCCACTTTCAATTTTTTGCCTTTTTTTGTGGTTTGCCATTCAATGCC
This sequence comes from Leptodactylus fuscus, assembly GCF_031893055.1. Taxonomy (NCBI): domain Eukaryota; kingdom Metazoa; phylum Chordata; class Amphibia; order Anura; family Leptodactylidae; genus Leptodactylus; species Leptodactylus fuscus. Next base: position 16,686,508 of record NC_134272.1, on the reverse strand, counting down.
CCCCCCCCCCCCCCAAATAAAATGAGGAAATGTAAAATCTCAATGCATCATTACAATGAAATAAATGGGGCTTGTGATCCCACTGACGCCTTTCAGATTATACCATGATGGTTCCCGTACGACGTCACATGATGGTCCGGATCTGGTACCACAATGACCATCCACTAGGTGGCGATCACTGATCGTACTGCTGCGTCTCTGGCATTAGTATATGGGGCTACGATATGTACTATTATATAGCGGTCGTTATATACAGGTCACCTGATCGCGAACGCTACATTCTTGCGTGGGCGGCCATTTCCTCCAATGGTTTGTTTATGCAAATGAGATCAAAGCATCTAATGAGCCCCGGGTTACGGACAGAGATGATTATCGCCCCAGAAGATTACGTAAACCGGTACGTGGGCGCAATTCATGGATGGAAGGAGAACATGCAAACAAACATTCTCCCCGGTGCTGCGGCTCTATTATAAACAAGTAGCGTCCGTTTTTAAGATGTCTGCTTGTTGTCAGTGAATGGAGTCCTGTCCGATAGGTCCTGATCGTGAGCCTGTGGGCCTCTGCACTTTGTATGGCCACCAGGTACACTGTAACAGACCCTCAGCTGTGCAAATTTCTTGAAAAGTAAGAAATTAGAACAAATTGTTAGAAAGTTGTGGAACGACAGACGCCCTCACGATGCCGACAGCAGGGTCACAGACAGGAGTCCAGAGTCATTGTCCCTGTGTCACACTCTGGGAGCCACAATCAGGTATCAGCATGCGAGAGGTTAAATATAATGAAGTGACAGGTTGGCAGGCATGACTAGCGCTATCAAATGCAAACCTAGGGTCACGGGGCATTGGGGGGGCCATTATAATTGGGGATCTGTTCTACATTTGATTGTGGGCATACTAGCCCATATACAGTACTGTCTGAGCATGCTGGGAGTTGTAGTCGCAGCACTGCTGGAAAGTGACAGGCTGCCACAGACATCATGTTATGGCGATCGCTTATCAGTCAACCAGGATCATTATTTTGGGATTTTATCTGCTTTGGATAAGGACTATCACTTCCATCATTTCAGTTATTACTCCATCTTATGTCCCAAATCCTCCCATATGTGATAGAACAGGATGGAGGGTAAAGCAGAGGACGAGGGGTTAATAGGAGGGGTACAGACAGACGGTGATTAAGATACTTTTATGTGGGGCCCCCGCAGATCTCCAGGGGCCAGAACAGTCTTCAAGTGGATGAATCTTTGTAACCCTTTAAGATGCTTATAAGCTGAAATATTGACCAATTACTTAATTATTGGAGAGATCTGTACGTAGGACTACAAGGTTCAGCATGTCCTGTCACCTGGGGAAGGGGTGATAGCAGCGACAGATGACGAATCAGAAGAATGAGTCACATATTTGGCACCAGAGGCCCTGACCGCAGCATTGAGACCAGCGGGGAATCCTATTTATAGGGTCATTGAGACGAGTATGACAGGACTTAATAGTAATGGGTAGAAATAGCAGGTCGTAGGTTTGTCAGATGTAGTAGAGCTGTGTTTGTCAGGGACAAAAGAGCTCAGTTAAGTTTCTGACATGCAGCAGGGCTCAGATGGTTAGATGCAGCAGGGCTGAGATTGTCACCTCTAAGATCAGACACCCCAGCACTTAATTTGTCAGATGCAGTAGAGATGTGTTTGTCAGATATTGCAAGACTGTGCTTGTCAGATGCATCAGAGCTGTGTTTGTCAGAGACAGACGAGCTCAGTCCATTAAATGCAGCGTATCTCAGTTTGCCAGATGCTGCAGAGCTTAGTATGTTTTGTCTAAGAACTTCATATACCGTCGGGCAAAACTTATCAGACACAACAGAATTTATCTTGTCAGATGCAGCAGAGCTCCGATTGTCTGATTCCACATTGGTCAGATGCAGCAGAGCTCAGTATGTCAGAAGTTGCAGCGCTATGCTTGTCTGCACCAGCGCTGTATTTGTTCGATACAAAAGAGATTATTATATCAAATGCAAATGCAGCAGAGCTCAGTTTGTCATCTGCTGCAGAGCCAAGTGTGATATGTCTAAGATAGTCACATACAGCAGGGCTAAGTGTATTAGAACGTATCTTGTCAGATGCAGCAGAGTCCAGTTTGCCATCTGGTGCAGAGCTAAGTGTGATATGTCTAAGATAGTCACATACAGCAGGGCTAAGTGTATTAGAACTTATCTTGTCAGATGCAGCAGAGCTCAGTTTGATTCCACATTGGTCAGATGTAGCAGAGCTCAGTATTTCAGATACAGCAGAAACTACAGCAAAGTTTATCAAAACCCATCAAACCAAAGTGTCCCAAAGACCAGCTCTGGGTGTCAGGTAAAGCAGAGCTGAGCTTGTCAGAAGCAACAGAACATGGTTTGTCTAATTTAACAAAGTCTGAATGTATCTAATGTAGCAGTGCTGAGGTTTTCAGAAAGAGATATAACAAAGTAAAGTTTTTCAGATGTAGCAGTGCTGGGTTTGTCGTCTACTGCAGGGTTAAGTCTGTCACACTCCTGGCACTATATAATCCGGACTTCTCCCTAGGACTGCAGACCCTTCTATATGATCAATAGGCACAAGCAAAATCAGCTCTACTACATCTGCACATACACATGTATGATGAAAATGACATGGCAGCGCTGTCGCCCAAATTACACTTACCTTCAAAGTCAGAGAGGATCCCCTCCAAGTGGTCGTTGACGGATAAGTGAGCCATCCTTGCCCCCCTTCTTGAGTGCTCTGGCTAGGAATAAGCCCCCTTTACAGTGAGGTTAAATCGATAGGGCCAGACGAGGCGACGTCCCACATGTGCTGACTAGTCAGGGACCCCCTGTATTACACTGCTCCCCTTCTAGTGCTGAGCACTGCACACTGCACTGGAGGATAGTGGAGTGGAGGGAGGGAGAGCCGGCAGACCCCTCCTCCAGAAGATGAGGATCAGTTACACCCCCCCCTCCCCACATACCTTGTAGGAATCCCCATCCTCTCTGCAGCTTATTTGATCAGCACATCTGGAAGTTGGGAGGGGAGGGGGGTCCAGCCAAATCCTGGCTCTCTCTTGTTTAACTCTTCTTCTGCTGAGCAACATAAATGCTAAAAGTTACCATTGTCCCCTGTCTAATCTCTGTAGAGCGTAAGCTCCTGGGCGCCCAGACAATGTGATGTAATACAACTGTATGACGAGAATGACCCCCAGACCCAATAAAGCCGAAGATAAGGTTCTGCAACTTTCTCATAGACTTTGGGGGGATTTATCCAGACTGGCAATTCTTATAACAGTATTTGCTCCCCGATGGGCGCAAAAAGCGCCGGAATTACTAAGAGGTCGCCAGGCGCAGATTTGTGGTATAACTCCGCCCACTGTCGGAAAGGTGACGAGCGAGGCACAAGGGCACCAAAGTGACAAATTGAGATATTTTTTTGCCTTAACAAATCCAGGCCTTGGTGTATCAATTCTTCACCATTTCTAAGAGCTCTGCTTGCTGTCAGTGAATGAATCCTTAGACTATAATGAGGTCCGTGTGGTTTCCCAGGTGACTATGTGTATAGGTTTCCGTTCAGGGGGTCCTCAAGTAGACTCCCCGAAGTAAAGAAGCTCTAGATCTTGTCTTAGAAACCATCTATTGTTCTCTGTTATCGGCCATTTCAGTCTGGGAAGAGCCTGACATTAAAGGGTTTTCCTTTGGATCAGTCATCAGTTGAAGATCAGCGGGGTCCGACCACCAGGACCCCCTCAGATCAGCTGTTTGAAGAGGCCGCAGCGTTCGAGCGAGTGATGCCGACTTTTCAATATGTACCAAGCACAGCGCCATACATTGTATAGTGGTTGTACTCGGTATTGCAGCTCAGCCGCTCTCACTTTTTGGGTATATAGAAGGATAATATCAGGTTCTGTTCTCAGATGAACAAATTATAAAGAAAGGATCAAAGGAAATATACAAGACGCCCGTTGTCTGTGGCCGCTATAATTACATGATTATTCCAGGAGCTAATTATTTAACGCAGTTTGCGGGCGAGTGTCAGCGACATGGGCGAGAGGGGTTGGCCCAAAAGTGGTGAAGAGGAGACTGAAGGCCATACTGCATGGGCAGACTGGTCCAAGAAATACCTGAATATGTATGGGTAGTGTTAGTGATGTCATCCCATGGGCGGAGAAGTCATGACTCCACCCAGATAGTGACATCACTACAGTGCTCATACATATTAGGTGTTTATTGGTGGAAACCCTCAGCTAGAGAAGGATTGGGGATTACATTAAGCTCCATGTACATAAAATAAGACCGCCAACTATGACATAAATAATATGGCTATAGAGTACTGCACACAGGGCTGACATAGGGCAGGTCAGTGGATTTTACATCTCAATCCTTCTATCAGAATGTATAGATTTGGGGGCTGGTGGAAACTCCTATAAGGTGGAGGTCATAGGGCAGTTGCCCCCTAATCCTGCCTGTGGTGCAGATCTGAGGCGCTCACTGACCCCCTGCTGGCTGATAGGGATCTGGCCATTTGCTGTGATTCCTATGACACTGGTGACCTGGAGCTGATATAAGGCAGGGATATGACATATGATCTGGGCCCCTGATCACCAGCTGCGGCCTGTATGTCCAGGCAGGGGAGGGGGCACGGCAGATGACAGACATTGGCATAGAGGTGTGAATGAGGCCTGGGGGGTCTGGGATAGGGGAGGGGTCCTAAATCATAGCAGCATCTGTTAGCACCAGTTTGCTAATGCTGGAAAGGGGAGGGGTACAGATAAACATAGGGTCTGGTGTGAAGTGTGAACCTGGAGCGGTGTATACCCCCTCAGGGTGAGATACATGGTCAAAGTCACATAGACAATGGGGGAGTGGGTAAGAGTGCATGGATCACACATGATACCCTGCTCAGCAGATACCGGGCCCCTGTATGTTCCCCGCTGTGGCGGTATCAGGACAGGTGCTGGCAGTACAATCCCAGCTTTGTCTGCGGCTGCACCGTCCTGGATCCAGATGTAATTACAGAGCAGGAGGGGCAGCTGCGCGACAAATTGGCGGTGTAATAAGACAATATCAGGCTAATTCTCCACACAGGACACTCCAAGAGGCGGCATCCTTATTTAAAGGAACAGTAACCCCAAAATACTCAGATTATAATAGTGCGGGACCGTTATCTGCCTCCCTTCTTATAACGGTCACATGTCTCTGGCTGGAGATGTGGGATATGTACTGCAGTGATGGTGTCACCGCTACAAAGTCAGTCTGAAGTGGCTGATAACAGGGAACAATAGACTGTACTCAGCTGCGGAAATATTAGGAGCGCCACTTTCACATGTTAACACTATCTGGATGGATAGGAGGGCCCTTCATACATTAATGGGAAAGATTTGACAAGGAAACTTACCGAAAATCTTCCCTTCCTGTTGGTGGCGCTGTATGGAGGAATGATCAGGCTCTCGGGGAGGTAATGCATGTTCTGATTTCCGTCCTTAAATAATACATAGCATAAATGGTTAAATCATTTCATACAAAGATTATAGAAGCAATGTAATTAAAATATCAGTAAATGATCACATTCACCCGCTAACATGTACAAGACTGCTGGGTATACAGCGCCATCAAGTGGCAACTAGCTAGTACTACAAGAAGGGAATTCAGGATTTAGACACCACTAGATTACCAAACCTTAGACTACACATGGCTTTAATCTACTGTATATCTGTGCTGTATGGAGCCATGACATTGTGATGGAGGGATTTATTACCGGGGTTATATAACAGGACTGTGGAGTCTGAATTTGGTAACAGAGAAACTGTCCTGACTCTGACTCCTTCATAAATGGCTGGAAGCCATGAACAGCAACGCAGGAGCAATAAAAATCCTCAAATTCAGGAAAAATCCAGAAACTGATTCCTATGACCGTAAATATGTAACAAACTATACAACTAATTAATTATACAATATAAGTAAAAATAATCAAGCCAGAGTCAGTAACTTGTTCCAACTCTGACTCAAGCCAAAACTGATCCCAATTAAGACTTCATAGCCCTGATGTTCAGAAACATACCTACTACTATACTGCCCCCTATGTACAAGAATATACCTACTATAATACTGCCCCCTATGTACAAGAATATAACTACTATAATACTGCTCCTATGTACAAGAATATAACTACTATAATACTACCTCCTATGTACAAGAATATAACTACTATAATACTGCTCCTATGTACAAGAATATAACTACTATAATACTGCCCCTATGTGCAAGACTATAACTACTATAATACTGCTCCTATGTACAAGAATATAACTACTATAATACTACCTCCTATGTACAAGAATATAACTACTATAATACTGCCCCTATGTGCAAGAATATAACTACTATAATACTGCTCCTATGTACAAGAATATAACTACTATAATACTGCTCCTATGTACAAGAATATAACTACTATAATACTACCTCCTATGTACAAGAATATAACTACTATAATACTACCTCCTATGTACAAGAATATAACTACTATAATACTGCTCCTATGTACAAGAATATAACTACTATAATACTACCTCCTATGTACAAGAATATAACTACTATAATACTGCTCCTATGTACAAGAATATAACTACTATAATACTACCTCCTATGTACAAGAATATAACTACTATAATACTGCTCCTATGTACAAGAATATAACTACTATAATACTACCTCCTATGTACAAGAATATAACTACTATAATACTGCTCCTATGTACAAGAATATAACTACTATAATACTGCTCCTATGTACAAGAATATAACTACTATAATACTGCTCCTATGTACAAGAATATAACTACTATAATACAGCTCCTATGTACAAGAATATAACTACTATAATACAGCTCCTATGTACAAGAATATAACTACTATAATACAGCTCCTATGTATATGACTACATTACTGTATCACTATGCCGTGCTGTACCCCTCCTCCTCCTTTCTCTCTATATCCCCGTTTCTCTTAGCTTATAGTTGATATAATACATTATAGTGGTTACAGCAGAGTTCACATGAGAACACTCATTCCCATCATCCCTCTTGGTGCGGTACACAGTGATAATTTATGTGTCTCTCTGGTGATGGCGGTAATGATAGGCCTTATATAGTGTGATTTATTTTTCTGCTATGAGAACACTTCTATATCTCGCTCTACAGAAGCTGTATATGATATATAGTTTGGCTTGGCTCTATGTTTGCAGCCCTGGTGCTGAACTATGCTGGACCCCGGACCCTCTCATGTACATGGGTGTGTCAGTACATTTATCAGCAGCCGCAGGTTATAGTGACACATGTGTACACATATATTATATACATCTATATGGCGGCTTCATGTGGAGCCTCATCCTCTGCCAAACACACAGAAGCTATATCCGTGTTAATATGTGCCAGGAACTCCCTGCCCTGCAGACACCGCAGCTCGCGGCCCTGAGCCGGCTGCCAGCCACCCTGATCAGCACATAAATCAATGTCCTGGCACAGGAAGCCTGAGGTTACACAGAAACGAACACCGCAGCGAGGTGAAACCACAAAGCCTCATATTAGGAATATTCCCAGATACAGCAACGCACTGACTGCTGAGAGATTGTACAATACCCCGGGATGGAGGACAGAGTCATCTCCTGTGCTCACTGTCACCCCCTGTCACTACTTCTCTGCACTAGTCACATAATGGTGACATCATACAGGTCCTTCCCTGCTTATCTCTCTCCACACTGGTCACATGATAGTGACATCATATAGGTTCCTCTCTTCTTATCTCTCTCCACACTGGTCACATGATAGTGACATCATACAGGTCCTTCACCGCTTATCTCTCTCCACACTGGTCACATGATGGTGACATCATACAGGTCCCTCTCTTCTTATCTCTCTCCACACTGGTCCCATGATAGTGACATCATACAGGTCCTTCTCTTCTTATCTCTCTCCACACTGGTCACATGATAGTGACATCATACAGGTCCTTCCCTGCTTATCTCTCTCCACAATGGTCACATGGTAGTGACATCATACAGGTCCTTCACCACTTCTCTCTGCACAGGAGCTCCTTACCTTCATGTGTCTCCTTTAGGGCAGGCTCTGGACAGAGTCAGCCTCCTTCCCCCTCTGGCAGCTGACAGTATAGTCCCTTCTTTCTTTATCCCATCATGCACTGCTCAGTCTCCGCTCCTTCCTGACAAGTAGGTTAGAAGACCATTCCTCTTGGCCGCCCTGCAGTATACAGAGGATCACTATACAGAGACCTGCCTGTGGGAAGAGGGACTGAGCATGTGTGTCCGCAAGCACTTAGCTCAGCAGGTGGACATGCACATTGTTACAAACTCTGAACACTAGGTGGCGCTATAACATGTAGGTAACTGGCACTGTGTTATTTTTAACACTAAGTAAATGGCAAGTATGGAATTTTTTTTACACCTAGTGGTATAAGGAGGATCTGCTCCTCAGTACAGAGGCACTGTCTTCCTGTTTACATCTTGGGAGACAGATTTGCATATTCTTCCCATACAGAGGTGAAGAAAGACTTCAGGCCTAGCCACTAGGTGGCAGTGTTTATCCTTAGATTGACTATAATTCCCACCGCTGATTTTATCATCATCTTGGATTTTCCTGCCTATGGATAAGCTTTCTCCTGTGCTCACTGTCGCCCCCTGTTGAGGCTCTGTGCTATACATGAGCTGCTGAGAGGAGTGGGGGAAGGGGAGTGACAACCCCACTGTGCAGATTTTCCAGTATGGCTTTTATATACTAACTCAGATATAACACTGCACCCCCCTGAGATGTATACCCTGTGCACGTGTCAAATTTGGGATGTTGCCCTTAGCAACACTTCATCAACTATTTTGGGCATCTTCTGCCCAGTAGCCATTTCTGACTGGGGGGCTGGGGGTGCTCTGCCCTCTATGACCTCCATATGTATCTATAAGATAAGAAATTTGCAGTTTATTACAAGTTCCAAAAATTGCAGTGCACTCACCCGCCACTAGATGGTGCTGCGCACCAGTCTCAGATACATCTGCTGGGAAGTTCAAGTTCTTACATGTCACCAGAAAATGGCCTCTTTTTAAACCCAGTTTTTAATTTTACTTTATGATTTTATTTAAATTTTTATGCCACTATCTATCATTTAAAAAGTTACCATGTCCTGAAATTTTCACTCTGTCCACTAAGCCTAATAACAGATATAGACATGCCAGTTCTGTAAGGGTTTTCTTTGCAGCATTTACAACACATACAGGGTTATAATACAAGATAACACCTCTATAGATAATAACACTGATCCATCATTACATCATTATGGCAATTGATGACGTCACAGCTTATCTCCTCCCCCTCCCTGCAAAGTCCATGTCTGCAAAACTCTCCCATAGACCTTAGTGAGTCGGCTCCAGGCTATTGCTGCCTGTGGCCATGAAATTGTTGTAACACACTATGTAAGAGCTCTATGACACATGACACACTATATAAGAGCTCTATGATACATGGCACACTATATAAGAGCTCTATGACACATGACACACTATGTAAGAGCTCTATGATACATGGCACACTATATAAGAGCTCTATGACACATGACACACTATATAAGAGCTCTATGATACATGACACACTATATAAGAGCTCTATGATACATGACACACTATGTAAGAGCTCTATGACACATGACACACTATATAAGAGCTCTATGATACATGGCACACTATATAAGAGCTCTATGACACATGACACACTATGTAAGAGCTCTATGATACATGACACACTATATAAGAGCTCTATGATACATGGCACACTATATAAGAGATCTATGATACATGGCACACTATATACGATATCTATGACACATGACACACTATATAAGAGCTCTATGATACATGACACACTATATAAGAGCTCTATGATACATGGCACACTATATAAGAGCTCTATGACACATGACACACTATATGAGATCTATGATACATGGCACACTATATAAGAGCTCTATGACACATGACACACTATATAAGAGATCTATGATACATGGCACACTATATAAGAGCTCTATGACACATGACACACTATATAAGAGCTCTATGATACATGGCACACTATATAAGAGCTCTATGACACATGACACACTATGTAAGAGCTCTATGATACATGACACACTATATAAGAGCTCTATGATACATGGCACACTATATAAGAGATCTATGATACATGGCACACTATATACGATATCTATGACACATGACACACTATATAAGAGCTCTATGATACATGACACACTATATAAGAGCTCTATGACACATGACACACTATATAAGAGATCTATGATACATGGCACACTATATAAGAGCTCTATGACACATGACACACTATATAAGAGATCTATGATACATGGCACACTATATAAGAGCTCTATGACACATGACACACTATGTAAGAGCTCTATGATACATGACACACTATATAAGAGCTCTATGATACATGGCACACTATATAAGAGATCTATGATACATGGCACACTATATACGATATCTATGACACATGACACACTATATAAGAGCTCTATGATACATGACACACTATATAAGAGCTCTATGATACATGGCACACTATATAAGAGCTCTATGACACATGACACACTATATAAGAGATCTATGATACATGACACACTATATAAGAGCTCTATGATACATGGCACACTATATAAGAGCTCTATGACACATGACACACTATATAAGAGATCTATAATACATGACACACTATGTAAGAGAGCTATGATACATGGCGCACTATATAAGAGCTCTATGATACATGACACACTATATAAGAGCTCTATGATACATGACACACTATATAAGAGCTCTATGATACATGGCACACTATATAAGAGATCTATGATACATGGCACACTATATAAGAGCTCTATGATACATGACACACTATATAAGAGATCTATGATACATGACTCACTATTTAAGAGATCTATAATACATGACACACTATATAATAGTTCTATAATACATGACACACTATATAAGAGATCTATAATACATGGCACACTATATAAGAGATTTATGATACATGGTACACTATATAAGAGCTCTATGATACATGGCACACTATATAGGAGCTCTATGATACATGACACACTATATAAGACATCTATGATACATGACACTATATAAGACATCTATGATACATGACACTATATAAGACCTCTATGATACATGGCACACTATATAAGAGATCTATAATACATGACACTATATAAGAGCTCTATGATACATGACACACTATATAAGACATCTATGATACATGACACTATATAAGACATCTATGATACATGACACTATATAAGAGCTCTATGATACATGGCACACTATATAAGAGCTCTATGATACATGGCACACTATATAAGAGCTCTATGATACATGGCACACTATATAAGAGATTTATGATACATGGCACACTATATAAGAGCTCTATGACACATGAAACACTATATAAGAGATCTATGATACATGACACACTATATAAGAGCTCTATGATACATGGCACACTATATAAGAGCTCTATGACACATGACACACTATATAAGAGATCTATAATACATGACACACTATGTAAGAGAGCTATGATACATGGCGCACTATATAAGAGCTCTATGATACATGACACACTATATAAGAGCTCTAGGATACATGACACACTATATAAGAGCTCTATGATACATGGCACACTATATAAGAGATCTATGATACATGGCACACTATATAAGAGCTCTATGATACATGACACACTATATAAGAGATCTATGATACATGACACACTATATAAGAGCTCTATGATACATGACACACTATATAAGAGCTCTATGATACATGACTCACTATTTAAGAGATCTATAATACATGACACACTATATAAGAGTTCTATAATACATGACACACTATATAAGAGATCTATAATACATGGCACACTATATAAGAGATTTATGATACATGGTACACTATATAAGAGCTCTATGATACATGGCACACTATATAGGAGCTCTATGATACATGGCACACTATATAAGAGCTCTATGATACATGACACTATATAAGAGCTCTATGATACATGACACTATATAAGAGCTCTATGACACATGACACACTATATAAGAGATCTATGATACATGGCACACTATATAAGAGCTCTATGACACATGACACACTATATAAGAGCTCTATGATACATGGCACACTATATAAGAGCTCTATGACACATGACACACTATGTAAGAGCTCTATGATACATGACACACTATATAAGAGCTCTATGATACATGGCACACTATATAAGAGATCTATGATACATGGCACACTATATACGATATCTATGACACATGACACACTATATAAGAGCTCTATGATACATGACACACTATATAAGAGCTCTATGACACATGACACACTATATAAGAGATCTATGATACATGGCACACTATATAAGAGCTCTATGACACATGACACACTATGTAAGAGCTCTATGATACATGACACACTATATAAGAGCTCTATGATACATGACACACTATATAAGAGCTCTATGATACATGGCACACTATATAAGAGCTCTATGACACATGACACACTATATAAGAGATCTATGATACATGACACACTATATAAGAGCTCTATGATACATGGCACACTATATAAGAGCTCTATGACACATGACACACTATATAAGAGATCTATAATACATGACACACTATGTAAGAGAGCTATGATACATGGCGCACTATATAAGAGCTCTATGATACATGACACACTATATAAGAGCTCTATGATACATGACACACTATATAAGAGCTCTATGATACATGGCACACTATATAAGAGATCTATGATACATGGCACACTATATAAGAGCTCTATGATACATGACACACTATATAAGAGATCTATGATACATGACACACTATATAAGAGCTCTATGATACATGACACACTATATAAGAGCTCTATGATACATGACTCACTATTTAAGAGATCTATAATACATGACACACTATATAATAGTTCTATAATACATGACACACTATATAAGAGATCTATAATACATGGCACACTATATAAGAGATTTATGATACATGGTACACTATATAAGAGCTCTATGATACATGGCACACTATATAGGAGCTCTATGATACATGACACACTATATAAGACATCTATGATACATGACACTATATAAGACATCTATGATACATGACACTATATAAGACCTCTATGATACATGGCACACTATATAAGAGATCTATAATACATGACACTATATAAGAGCTCTATGATACATGACACACTATATAAGACATCTATGATACATGACACTATATAAGACATCTATGATACATGACACTATATAAGAGCTCTATGATACATGGCACACTATATAAGAGCTCTATGATACATGGCACACTATATAAGAGCTCTATGATACATGGCACACTATATAAGAGATTTATGATACATGGCACACTATATAAGAGCTCTATGACACATGAAACACTATATAAGAGATCTATGATACATGACACACTATATAAGAGCTCTATGATACATGGCACACTATATAAGAGCTCTATGACACATGACACACTATATAAGAGATCTATAATACATGACACACTATGTAAGAGAGCTATGATACATGGCGCACTATATAAGAGCTCTATGATACATGACACACTATATAAGAGCTCTATGATACATGACACACTATATAAGAGCTCTATGATACATGGCACACTATATAAGAGATCTATGATACATGACACACTATATAAGAGCTCTATGATACATGACACACTATATAAGAGCTCTATGATACATGACTCACTATTTAAGAGATCTATAATACATGACACACTATATAATAGTTCTATAATACATGACACACTATATAAGAGATCTATAATACATGGCACACTATATAAGAGATTTATGATACATGGTACACTATATAAGAGCTCTATGATACATGGCACACTATATAGGAGCTCTATGATACATGACACACTATATAAGACATCTATGATACATGACACTATATAAGACATCTATGATACATGACACTATATAAGACCTCTATGATACATGGCACACTATATAAGAGATCTATAATACATGACACTATATAAGAGCTCTATGATACATGACACACTATATAAGACATCTATGATACATGACACTATATAAGACATCTATGATACATGACACTATATAAGAGCTCTATGATACATGGCACACTATATAAGAGCTCTATGATACATGGCACACTATATAAGAGCTCTATGATACATGGCACACTATATAAGAGATTTATGATACATGGCACACTATATAAGAGCTCTATGACACATGAAACACTATATAAGAGATATATAATACATGACACACTATGTAAGAGAGCTATGATACATGGCGCACTATATAAGAGCTCTATGATACATGACACACTATATAAGAGCTCTATGATACATGACACACTATATAAGAGCTCTATGATACATGGCACACTATATAAGAGATCTATGATACATGGCACACTATATAAGAGCTCTATGATACATGACACACTATATAAGAGCTCTATGATACATGGCACACTATATAAGAGCTCTATGACACATGACACACTATATAAGAGATATATAATACATGACACACTATGTAAGAGAGCTATGATACATGGCGCACTATATAAGAGCTCTATGATACATGACACACTATATAAGAGCTCTATGATACATGACACACTATATAAGAGCTCTATGATACATGGCACACTATATAAGAGATCTATGATACATGGCACACTATATAAGAGCTCTATGATACATGACACACTATATAAGAGATCTATGATACATGACACACTATATAAGAGCTCTATGATACATGACACACTATATAAGAGCTCTATGATACATGACTCACTATTTAAGAGATCTATAATACATGACACACTATATAAGAGTTCTATAATACATGACACACTATATAAGAGATCTATAATACATGGCACACTATATAAGAGATTTATGATACATGGTACACTATATAAGAGCTCTATGATACATGGCACACTATATAGGAGCTCTATGATACATGGCACACTATATAAGAGCTCTATGATACATGACACTATATAAGAGCTCTATGATACATGACACTATATAAGAGCTCTATGATACATGACACTATATAAGAGCTCTATGATACATGACACACTATATAAGACATCTATGATACATGACACTATATAAGACATCTATGATACATGACACTATATAAGACCTCTATGATACATGGCACACTATATAAGAGATCTATAATACATGACACTATATAAGACATCTATGATACATGACACTATATAAGAGCTCTATGATACATGGCACACTATATAAGAGCTCTATGATACATGGCACACTATATAAGAGCTCTATGATACATGGCACACTATATAAGAGATTTATGATACATGGCACACTATATAAGAGCTCTATGACACATGACACACTATATAAGAGATCTATGATACATGACACACTATATAAGAGCTCTATGATACATGGCACACTATATAAGAGCTCTATGACACATGACACACTATATAAGAGATCTATAATACATGACACACTATGTAAGAGAGCTATGATACATGGCGCACTATATAAGAGCTCTATGATACATGACACACTATATAAGAGCTATATGATACATGACACACTATATAAGAGCTCTATGATACATGGCACACTATATAAGAGATCTATGATACATGGCACACTATATAAGAGCTCTATGATACATGACACACTATATAAGAGATCTATGATACATGACACACTATATAAGAGCTCTATGATACATGACACACTATATAAGAGCTCTATGATACATGACTCACTATTTAAGAGATCTATAATACATGACACACTATATAAGAGTTCTATAATACATGACACACTATATAAGAGATCTATAATACATGGCACACTATATAAGAGATTTATGATACATGGTACACTATATAAGAGCTCTATGATACATGGCACACTATATAGGAGCTCTATGATACATGGCACACTATATAAGAGCTCTATGATACATGACACTATATAAGAGCTCTATGATACATGACACACTATATAAGAGCTCTATGATACATGGCACACTATATAGGAGCTCTATGATACATGGCACACTATATAAGAGCTCTATGATACATGACACTATATAAGAGCTCTATGATACATGACACACTATATAAGACATCTATGATACATGACACTATATAAGACATCTATGATACATGACACTATATAAGAGCTCTATGATACATGGCACACTATATAAGAGCTCTATGATACATGGCACACTATATAAGAGCTCTATGATACATGGCACACTATACAAGAGATTTATGATACATGACACACTATATAAGAGCTCTATGATACATGACACACTATGTAAGAGCTCCATTATACAGGAAATACTATGTAAGAGTTCTATGATACATGACACACTATATAAGAGCTCTATGATACATGGCACACTATATAAGAGATCTATGATACATGGCATACTATATAAGAGCTCTATGATACATGACACACTATATAAGAGATCTATGATACATAACACACTAGGTAAGAGCTCTATGATACAGAAATTGCTAAGTAAGAGCTAATAATAATATAGAGTTCACAGATTTTCTTAGTAAATGTACGGCATTGTGCGGTTTTCTATTCTCACACATATTCTTGATTCAGTCATGGCTGCTGCCGCTGCCGCTGTCGCTGGCTGTCGCTTAGTAGGGCTCATCCTGAATACTGCAGCTTCCCCAGACAGCCAGTAGGTGGAGCTCTGGTAACACATTCCTGGGACATCTGACAGGTACTACAGACTCCTTGTTAGCTATCACATCTGGTCAGTATGGGATATATATAATATAATAGAGCTGCAGTATAAAGCATAGCGGAGGGATAGAGCAGCAGTTGTCTGATAAGACAGGAGACGACTTTCAGCCTACCTCAGAGTTCACATAGGCGATGTAGCCTAAGTTTGAGTCCCCTAATAGAGCACAGCTACAGTTTAAAGCATGGGGGACAGAACAGCTGTATGAGGCAGGAGGTGGATTTTTAGAGACACTGATCATAGCTGTATCCTATTGGAGCAGAGGTAAAAAAGAAAAAGCAATGAATATAGAAGAGCTCTGGAGTCTCCCATGACAATACTTCCAGGCTTGGGTTGTATCTGGAAATCTGACTTTTTAACCCCTTGTGGCTCCTCATATCTTCCTATTTTCCAGCAGGCAGGTGGATTATTCTTAAGACATCAGTTATTCCTCCCTGATGTTTCTAATTGAGCAAATTCTGACACATTTCATCGCGGTTGATAATTAAGACTTTGATGACGTCTCGCAACAAGTTCTAAAACTCATTTATTTCCCTCTTCGATGCTCCGGTAGACGCTTAGCAGACACCTGAGATGGGACATTCACAGGTTCAGCATCGATTTCCTGACTAATCTGAAAGATTAATTTAAGATCTCAGTGGAAAAAGCAATTTACTGTGATCTAGAACCGCTGGAAGGAGAGAGGGGAAGGAGGATTGCTCTAGATAGTGTCTGTAGAGGGCTTCTTACAAGGAAGAACCTAGAGGAGACCCCAAGAAATGAGACCCCCTTACAAACAGTGCTTAAATTGGGAAAAAAAATTATAGGGGGAACTCTGGAATAATTAACCCCCCCCCTTCCCGATCGACCAAACGTCCACCTCCTCTGACCGATTCCCCCACTGAAGACCCCAAGCGATCGATCGACCGACCTTCCCCCCTGCACACACTATTATGCGCCATAGTGGCCCTGCGCACAGTATTATGGCCCTATAGTGGCCCCTGCACACAGTATTATGCTCCATAGTGGCCCCTGCACACAGTATTATGGCCCTATAGTGGCCCCTGCACACAGTATTATGCTCCATAGTGGCCCCTGCACACAGTATTATGTCCCATAGTGGCTCCTGCACACAGTATAATGTCCCATAGTGGCCCCTGCACACACTATTATGTGCCATAGTGGCCCTGCACACAGTATTATGGCCCTATAGTGGCCCCTGCACACAGTATTATGTCCCATAGTGGCCCCTACGCACAGTATTATGTCCCTCAGTGGCCCCTGCACACAGTATTATGTCCCTCAGTGGCCCCTGCACACAGTATTATGTCCCATAGTGGCCCCTGCACACAGTATTATGTCCCTCAGTGGCCCCTGCACACAGTATTATGCCGCATAGTGGCCCCTGCAAACAGTATGATGCCCCATTGTGGACCACCCATGTACAATTATTATACTCTGGGGTCTTTTCTGGCCCCAGAGTATAACAATCGGAGACGCAGGGGAGGATACAAACATAAAAAACAATGTCCTTCTAAAGTAATATGGCTCCAAGTCCAAGTAAGAAGAGACCTGAATTCCCAAGAACTTGGTTCTTGGACATCTAACCTTGAAAAGTCAATGGGGTTCTGGGTCTACAATCTCTAGCCTTGCAGGACACAAGGTTCTTGTGCATCTCCAAGTCAATGTCACCAGCGAGTGATGTTCTCGACTTTAGGGATTAGTAGTACTTATGGTAGTCGGTTTGCAGGTCCTGATTTGTAGGTATTGTGTTTGTAGATGTCTAGGTCAGTTATAGTTGAATGTTTGGATTCCTGGGTTCTAGGTCTATATTGACACCTCCTGGTCTGAAGGAATTTGAATTTGGATCTACCAGGCAAGTGACAAGGTTTCATTTGACCAGATCTTGACCAGCATTGAGCATTCTAGATCTGGTATTGTTCATAAGTAAGTGACCTTCTTGCCCGATCAAATACAATCAAGATCTTCTGGTCTCAGGCAGCAGTAGTTGAGGTTCTAGGTTTCCAGATCCTGGTTGGTTGTAACTTTATCTTATAGATCAGTGTGTCTTGACCTTTTATAGCCTCATACCCCTTTGAGAATCTGAGTTCCTCCAAGGAAAATAAATGTGAGCAAAATAAGTCTCCATCATCAGTTCTGTCAGATTTGATGGGAGGAAAAACACAGCATGCGGCACTATAGTTCTCATCAAAGTGGCGGACACCACGATGTAACTGTGACAGAACCATTATATAGCAGAGGGGTGTGTGGAGAGGGCAGCTCCTGGTGTCCATCATGTGTAAGCCAGGAACGAATGCTGGCTTTTGCTATTAGCTTTCCAAAAAGTTCAGGTTTGGCAAAACCCAAGATTTTTAGGGTTTGCCAACAAAATTTTTATTGTTCACCTCTGGGGTTTCTTAGTACCCCGGAGTACAATTATAGTAGGTAGGTCCTAAGGAGGTGTACTCACCTGTCATCACCTTTCTGGAGATCTGCCTTCGGTGTCCTGTCTGTTCTCTGGGCATCTTCTGGTCTCCTGAAGTTTTAGGTCTCTCTATCCTGATCAGTGGTAAAGTTCTAGACCTCTGTAGCTTTATCAGCAGTAGCTTAGGTCTTTCTATACTGATCAGCAGTGAAGTTCTAGGTATCTTTATCTTGATCAGTAGGAAAGTTCTAGACCTCTCTAGTGTTATCAGCAGTGGTCTAAGTGTTTCCTTATCGGCAGTGAAGTTCTAGGTCTTTCTATCCTGATCAGCAGTAAAGTTCTAGACCTCTCTATTTTTCTCAGCAGTGGTCTAAGTGTTTCCTTATCAGCAGTGAAGTTCTAGGTCTCTATATCCTGATCAGCAGTAAAGTTCTAGACCTCTCTAGCTTTGTCAGTAGTGGCCTAGGTCTTTCTATACTGATCAGCAGTGAAGTTCTAGGTATCTTAATCTTGATCATTAGTGAAGTTCTAGGTCTCCCCCCATCATATTTAGGTAATACACACAGATTCTTTAAGGTCCCACGCCCTAACTGACCCACTAGATCCCAGATATTTCTGTTTCCTGACCAGCAGGTTCTAGGAGTCTCCTGTATCTTGTAAGGACTACTTGCTCCGTCCTATCTCAAGCTCTAGATCTGACCCTATCAGACTTTTGGATTTGGTAGTAACTTCTCTTTAAGCTGTAAAGTTGTCACACCCCAGTGCGGACACGTTGTTCCCATCTTTGACACCCGCCAGTGCCCCTCCTGTGCCCTCTCAGTAATGTCACGTTTAGCATTTTCTCATATCTATGCTAATGATACAAGGATTTAAGAGAATTCTCTCTTGTCTGCACCAATGTGTTAATAAGTTTCCTGGCACATGTTCATCACTATCTGTATGACGTGAGGACTCATGAAGAGCCAGGACAATCCGTACCAACAGGGGGCGCATATCACCAGTGTATACAGTGATGGGGAATATACATAGGCAAGAGGTCATGACTACATACCGGACCTATAGACTAGTGGTTATCAATCTATTGCTCTCTGTTATCAGCCATTTCAGGAGCAGGAGAGGCTGACTGTAGGACAGGTGAATAGAAAGTAAATCTGCCCCCCCCCCATAATCCTTACTTTATCTCCTGAGACCTCTATACTCATACATATGACATTGATCTCCGCCGCTGCTCTTATTACGCTCCCGCACTGTGATCGCCTATTCATCTATTTTTCTTTCACGTACTCTATTATATATGGGTAGATACATTTTCTGTGTACATACGGTATGTTCTGCACAGGGGTCCCTCCCCCGCACTGTAAACCCATGACGATTGTATAGAGTCAGGAATGAATGTAGGGATATTAGAGACACCGTATAGACTACAGACTGGCAGAGGGGCAGCCACTGAGAGGTAGCGAGGGGTTAAACAAGGGAGCAATCATCGCCATCATATTATAAGCGTCACATTGTAACTATTAGGGGGTATGAAGACTTTTGCAACTATTTATATATTGCTCCCATTCATTTAAATATAAAACAAAGCAACTTTGTATATAGCCTTGGTTAAAAATGTCTTGTTTTCTGTATACAGCTCCAATACAGGCCTATGTACGCCTCCCGACCGTCTCTTCAACGTGTCATCGGCCGCGTCCAGCTCAAAAAGCAGACTGCACATGCCCGTCGGCCATTTTCCTGTGGCCGAAGGGTCGCACATGTAAGAGGCCACAGGAAAATGACCGACAGACATGCACCGTTGGCTCTTTCGGCTGAAGATGTGGCCATTGACATGGTGAAGAGGAGAAGAAGTTGGAGGCATCACTGGAGAGTCTTCGGACAGAACAGGGGATGACACCTTTGCTTTCTGAACACTCATTTGCATATGGCGAAAAATGAAATAACACGAAGATGGCAGCGTAGATCAGAATAATAAAGGTAGGAGAGGAATAGACTTTCTTAAGGCTATTCTGATGTGGTCTTAGTTGAAGAAGGGATTCTAATGATAGAATCCCTTTAAGCAGAAGAATCTGCAAGCGTGCGCACATGACCAGCGCACATCTATATGTTGTCTTTACTACAATCTGTAAATACAGCAACAATCTATCAGACTGGGATTGTCATGACCCTCTGCTGTATGAAGCTTTAGGTCTGTACATAAGAACAATCCCATTCACTGTCAGCAAGCAGAGATGGTAACACTGATGGGAACACAAAGTCTATTAGGAAGTTGCGGCATCTCATTGTGCAGTTAATGGTCCACTCACAGATTTTCGACTTATATCTGCGGTTAATGAGAGGCTCACTTATCATCATGTCGATTGCTGATGATTCTTAATATAACCCCCTTTTTGTTTCTTTGTGTCGGAGCGCCCCCCCTCTATATACTCGCACTATGAGGGGCTGTGCCTGTGTGCCTGGCAGGCAGAGGAGGAGCAGTCACATCTATTACTAGGAAAAGCGGGCAGGAGCAGTAACAGAAGTGTGCGGAGACACCGAGCACCACAGCCCAGCCAGGAGACTGACAACCACTATGGAATGTGCATAAGTCCCCGGCACATATAGCATCAGTGGATGGGTAAGTGCACACATGTGCCCACTCTATGAGATGTTTAGTGCAAGGTCATCTCCTGCGGGTACTATCTGGAGCAGGGGGGCACAGACTTTTCATTGGTAGTCACCCTCAGTGTCATCTCCTGACAGCACCTCCATGTGCTTCTGTATAGACCCAATGTCACATCTACTAAAACTATCTCAACTTTCTGACCATGAGGTCAATTCATGAGGAGATCTGGTAGGAGGGATGAAAGGCGAAAGGAGGAAGATGTCTATAGGAATAGGTAAGCAGAAACCAGGCGAAGAATACATAGCACAGCAGTCTGTACATTAGATTGTAAGCTCTGCAGGACAGGACTGTGAGGAAGTGATGATATAAGGGAAAATCTCAAGATACGAGTAGGTAATAGCAATAGTCTATACATCATATGTCTTATATATAACTGTTTAAAACTTCTCATATGTCTCAGGAATATAACTACTATAATACTGCTTCTATGTACAAGAATATAACTACTATAATACTGCCCTCTAAGTACAAGAATATAACTACTATAATACTGCCCTCTAAGTACAAGAATATAACTACTATAATACTGCCCTCTAAGTACAAGAATATAACTACTATAATACTGCTCCTATGTACAAGAATATAACTACTATAATACTACCTCCTATGTACAAGAATATAACTACTATAATACTACCTCCTATGTACAAGAATATAACTACTATAATACTGCTCCTATGTACAAGAATATAACTACTATAATACTGCTCCTATGTACAAGAATATAACTACTATAATACTGCCCCCTATGTACAAGAATATAACTACTATAATACTTCCCTCTAAGTACAAGAATATAACTACTATAATACTGCCCCCTATGTACAAGAATATAACTACTATAATACTGCTCCTATGTACAAGAATATAACTACTATAATACTGCTCCTATGTACAAGAATATAACTACTATAATACTTCCCTCTAAGTACAAGAATATAACTACTATAATACTGCTCCTATGTACAAGAATATAACTACTATAATACTGCCCTCTAAGTACAAGAATATAACTACTATAATACTGCTCCTATGTACAAGAATATAACTACTATAATACTGCCCTCTAAGTACAAGAATATAACTACTATAATACTGCTCCTATGTACAAGAATATAACTACTATAATACTGCCCCCTATGTACAAGAATATAACTACTATAATACTGCCCCCTATGTACAAGAATATAACTACTATAATACTGCCCTCTAAGTACAAGAATATAACTACTATAATACTACTCCTATGTACAAGAATATAACTACTATAATACTGCTCCTATGTACAAGAATATAACTACTATAATACTGCCCCCTATGTACAAGAATATAACTACTATAATACTTCCCTCTAAGTACAAGAATATAACTACTATAATACTGCCCCCTATGTACAAGAATATAACTACTATAATACTGCTCCTATGTACAAGAATATAACTACTATAATACTGCTCCTATGTACAAGAATATAACTACTATAATACTTCCCTCTAAGTACAAGAATATAACTACTATAATACTGCTCCTATGTACAAGAATATAACTACTATAATACTGCCCTCTAAGTACAAGAATATAACTACTATAATACTGCTCCTATGTACAAGAATATAACTACTATAATACTGCCCTCTAAGTACAAGAATATAACTACTATAATACTGCTCCTATGTACAAGAATATAACTACTATAATACTGCCCCCTATGTACAAGAATATAACTACTATAATACTGCCCCCTATGTACAAGAATATAACTACTATAATACTGCCCTCTAAGTACAAGAATATAACTACTATAATACTACTCCTATGTACAAGAATATAACTACTATAATACTGCTCCTATGTACAAGAATATAACTACTATAATACTACTCCTATGTACAAGAATATAACTACTATAATACTGCTCCTATGTACAAGAATATAACTACTATAATACTGCCTCCTATGTACAAGAATATAACTACTATAATACTGCCCTATGTACAAGAATATAACTACTATTATACTGCCCCTGTGTAATAGCGTAGTCTGGAGTAGATGTGTATTATACTCCTGAGAAGTTGGTTTCTTAGATGATCACTATAGATATGGTCTCTCTATAGCGGTAGTATAGAGCGGGTCACATAGGTGAGCACTACATTTGCCGTCTGGATCAGTGGGTCTGTAGGTCACCCCTCTACTACTGCTCTGTGCTTGCAGGTGGCAGTGGCGCCCCCTTGTTTTCCTGGACTGTAATGGTTGCTGTGGATAAGTTGGCAGCTCCTTTCACCTGACACAAGGCAGTAGGACTGGCACAGATGTGTATGTGTGAGGTTCAGGCGGTAGTGTGACATGGCAGGGTTTGGCGCTGCCTGGGTGGTGTTGACTTCTGCTAATTGATTTGAACAAGAGACAGGTTAACAATTCTTCAGCTCATTATCGCCGCCCCAGGGGTGGAATTAATGGAAATGGCTGGCAACTTTTGTGCCATATCATGGGGAAACGGGTTATATAACAATCTCGTGTCACCCTGGCATACCTGAGTTACAGATTTCAGCTCCTAACTTGACAATCTGCGTAGTCGTGCACTGACACATAAAACCTAAACCTCTACTCTAGTCACATCCAGAGCTGTACTCAAACTTATCCTGGCTTTCTGTGACCAAGGAACTCTGATGAGGGTAACAAGTAGATCTAAGTGGAGAGGAGAGAGTAAGGTGTAGGTAAACTGCAGTCTACATTCAAGCCTAATTGTGAATGCAGCTCTGGAGGTGACTGGAGCATAACACGTACTAGAAGTCAAGATCTGTGCCTGATGTCAAGGCAAATATTGCAAATGTATTCAGCCCTTTGTGTAGGTTGTAAAATGTGAATGTGTTGATGGTTAATTAGCACTTTATAGCGGCGCTGTCATCGACATCATGGCAGCCGGCGTCAGGGAGCGATACCTGCCTGCGCTAGGAAAGACGTAAAACAAGAGCGAAAGCAAAGAAAAGAATATTAGAATTGCAAATCTCATAGAAAGCAAAAGATCTCACAGTAAAAATAAAATAAAAAATATCAGAACACTAAATGCTATATACCTTATATGATAAGACGTTCTGTGCCTGCAACAACCACTAGGGGGCACTAAAGTGCACAGAAGTTCATCAGCTCCCATTGGGAATTGTCTGTGTTATGGGCCCCTCAGTGAAGGTGGGGCCCCATAGTAGGCGCAGATAAGCATGATCCTGGACGGCCCAGCTTCAGATCTCTCAGACTTTAGCTGATTTGAAGGATTGTTTTGTTAGTGAGGTCATTTCAGCATCAATGATGTCATCACTTTTTCACTAGTGTTGACAGGTTGCATTTTGGTGATGTCACTGGTCCTTGTAAGTTGTCAGGCTACAATTGTGTGTAATGTTATAGGCTCTTGTGATGTCATAGGCAGTGATGAATTCCTCCGGTGAATTAATGGAATGTGCCCCCTATGATGTCACTGCCTCCGGTGAATTGATAAGCTCCCTATGATGTCACTAATACCTGTGAATTTATTGTCTGACTTCTCTGTGATGTCCCCAACTGTTGTAAATTGACATCACTGATACTTGACCCTTATAAGCTGCATTTTCAGTTCTGTCACCAGCCTTGTATATTCATGGTCTGTATTCTAAGTGATATCACTGGCTCTTGTATATTTATAGGCTATATTCTCTATGATGTCACCACGTCTTGTATATTCATGGTCTGTATTCTAAGTGATATCACTGGCTCTTGTATATTTATAGGCTATATTCTCTATGATGTCACCACGTCTTGTATATTTATACTCTGCATTCTCTGTGATGTCACTGGCTCTTGTATATTTATAGGCTATATTCTCTGTGATATCACCACCTCTTGTATATTTATACTCTGCATTCTCTGTGATGTCATCACCTCTTGTATATTTATACTCTGCATTCTCTGTGATGTCATCACCTCTTATATATTTATAGGCTATATTCTCTGTGATGTCACCAGCTCTTGTATATTTATAGGTTATATTTTCTATGATGTCACTTGTCATTAGATTTTGCTCAGGGCTAAGGGAGATTTATCATTTAAGAGTCTGAGTAAGCAGCTGACAGTGCGAGCTGTAACAGCCGCCATATTAATTGTCACTTAACTTCTCCAGAAACCCAAGCAGTGTATAGAATCCTAATAGTTTCCTTATTTCCACGATTGTCTTATTGTCTGCAGTGCAAAACAATAACAAAGTAAATGTGTTACCGTTCCTGCCGCAGCATGTGCTGTGTACAATAAAGCCGGGGTGGTACGGAGACCCCGCCACATGAGATCATGAATAGAAATGAAGGTATTCTCATTGCTGGAGGTCGGCACTTATCCCGCTTCCCCATAATACCCCCCATTGCCTCCAGCAAGGAGTGGGGGATAAGGGGGGGGCACTGCAGGTTATATGGAGGACCTCATGCTGAATCTGAGGCCTATAATACAGATAGCTCAATAAGCCGTATTCACTGTAGCCTGGAGCGAGGTCATAGTAATGCATGTAAAGCAGGATTATTACAACCTGTAGGGGGGGCACTACACTTTATAGACAATAGATAATGTACAGTGATCACCAGGGTGTTCAGCTCTGCTGCAGTCTATGGCGAGACTTAAAGGGACCATTTCCTCATACATGCATTTTGCTCTATTCTATTGAGAATAGAAAAATCTTTGTAAAAATTCACCA
This sequence comes from Leptodactylus fuscus, assembly GCF_031893055.1. NCBI lineage: Eukaryota > Metazoa > Chordata > Amphibia > Anura > Leptodactylidae > Leptodactylus > Leptodactylus fuscus. The sequence goes on along the minus strand of NC_134272.1, from coordinate 16,659,733 downwards.
TTTTTTGATGTATTTACATATTCTATCAGAATTTTATAGCAGTCAGAACTCTATTTTTCTGAATTTTTCAAATCCATTGGAGTCACATGATACAATAATGTTGTATGTGGTGCCACCACTAGGGGGAGATCACTGAAGACAGATTCATTGCTCAGTTCAAAGGGCTGTGGATAAGTTCAATTGCAGTGAGCTCCCCCTAGTGGCACTCTAAGGGATTGTAATAAAATAAAGATTTTTCTTTATTAACCGTTATTCCACTTTCCTCTGCGCAGACATTTTGTGGTGCGTGAACCTCACGTATTTGTGCTCGGATAGCCGATAGCGGATTTCAGCTTAGATTTTTTTTACATTATTGATTGAATTTAATGTAAGAAAAAAATAACAATTTCCTTTCTACAAGATTAAGCCTGTAAAATGTCAGGGCTACAGCATAAGAAGTACGGCACGAGGCTTTCAGCATCCCGGGCGCTTCTACTGAACTGACCTTGTAATGAAGGGATTGCGCACAGCAGATAATGATATTTTTTGGCATTTTATCTCTGTGCGGCTTCTCTGCATTCTGCCTCCGTTAAAATGGTTGGCAATTAGGTCTGAAAATTGCAGTTTTTGCTTTTATAGGTAAAATTATATAATTTGATCTGTACCTCTTATGCAAGGAATAACTCAGAAATCTGAATAGAATTCCAAAATGACAGTAAAGACTGATACAGGCCGAAGAGTAGGAGATTATAAGGAGATAACGCAACAAGTCTCCGTAGAAAGATGGCTGACAACTTAAAATTGTCGTACAAGAGCTGATGTATCCAGGAAGATAATTTAAATTGAATTGATTTTTATGTCTTTATTTTCAGCTCCTCCAGTAGGGTCCATGTCGGACCACGAGGACTTTGCGGCCCTAGCTGGCCCCTGGAATTCATCTGACTTCAGTCTCTTTAACCCGGCCAGTGTGGTTGTCCCGGTCATCTTCTCTCTCATCTTCCTCCTGGGCACGGTGGGCAACAGTCTGGTCCTGGCTGTTCTACTGAGGAGCGGGCAGAGAACGCACAACACCACCAACCTCTTCATCCTCAACCTCAGCGTTGCAGATGTATCCTTCATCATCTTCTGCGTGCCCTTCCAGGCCACCATCTATTCCCTGGAGGACTGGGTTTTCGGAGCTTTCATGTGCAAAGCTGTCCACTTCTTCATCTACTTGACCATGTACGCCAGCAGCTTCACCTTGGCAGCGGTGTCCGTTGACAGGTATGGCCGTAGGTCTCCGAAAAATGTGCTTGTTAGTGGAGAGTTTTACCAAAACATTCGTAGTGCTATGGCGTCCACAGAGATTGACCTTGTCTTGAGGAACAGAAGGTCTTACTGGCTACAGGCTATGTGAATTTATTACATGTATCATAACAAGTCATGAGCAAACCTTGCAAGATTTGGTTCCTGAATATTTGTGAGGTTTGCTGGGAAGTTCATTTTGGACCAAGCTTGTTCAGCCTGAACCAGTAGTACATTAGGTGTGCTTGGCAGGACATTGTGAAAGGCCCGTTCCATCGGTCCCTTGTACAAAATATTAGGATGACAGATGGACAACCCAGTCTGCAATGAGTGGGGTCCATTATAAATTTTTCAAAAACTTCTGGGCTCGAGCATAAATCCACCAATTTGACTATTCTACTCTGAGGCCTGATCATAGGCCAGGGCAGGTGTGTAAGCTAAAATAAAAAAATTACTTAAAGGGGTTATCCAGCCTCAAAAAAGTATCAGTGATAATTGGGCATCAGTGGGGAACACTGACATCATCAGTCCATGATGCTATAGTGTCAAAGACTGATGACATTGTGATGATTCAGTGGTGACCTGGGGGCCAGAAGACATGTGGATGGCCCAGGAAGAAGACCAGAATGGTGGTGGAGTTAAGTTTATTTCATGTTTGGTTGAACCTAGAATTTTTTGTAAACATTTGTGATGAATCTGGCTCGTTACATCTCTAATAATAGTTTTCAAAAATTCTTGCAAATAGTGCGATGGGCCATCCCCAATGTCCTGCCGAGTGCACCAAATGTACCAGTAAGATCCCTAACAAACCAATGTAGCTGAGATCACCCTCTAATGAGTATGGGGGGAATACGGACCAAGCAGGTTAAATTCCGTCACTCCTGATCCTTTTTGACCCCAGAATATACGAGTTGGCTGAGGACTCATGAAGGTTATCTTCTACGATCTCTATAATGTGTATCCTATAAAGACAAGCCCACTAATACCTATTTTATTGTCTCTTCTTCAGATACTTAGCCATCCGGTATCCTCTACGTTCCAGAGAACTGAGGACCCCGTGCAATGCTGTTGCCACTTTGGCTATTATATGGGGTCTCTCGGTGGTCTTTGCTGGACCTTATCTGAGCTATTACGACTTGATGGATTTTGAGACCAGCCATATATGCATGCCTGGGTGGAAGGAACAGACTCGGAAGATTATGGATACCGGCACCTTCATAGTAGGATATGTTATCCCTGTCCTTATAGTCAGTCTGTCTTACACCAGGACCATTAAGTATTTGTGGACTGCTGTTGATCCTCTAGAAGACATGTCAGAATCTAAGAAAGCTAAAAGAAAAGTCACTAAGATGATCATCATCGTCACTGTCCTCTTCTGCCTCTGCTGGCTTCCCCACCACGTGGTGGTCATGTGTTACCTCTATGGCGATTTTCCATTTAACCAGTTCACCTATGCTTTCCGACTATTATCTCATTGCATGGCCTACGCCAACTCTTGCCTCAACCCTATTGTCTATGCTTTAGTGTCTAAACACTTCCGAAAGGGGTTTCAAAAGGTCTTCAGCTGCCTTTTGAGGAAGAAGGGTCGGAACAAAGTCCATGTAGTGAATGCGGCCCATGCCGAGCCTGGTTTCGACGCTGCCTCTACAGAAGTGTCCCACATAAATGAAGAACACGGAAAAAGGACCGTGCGACATATAGGTGGTAACCCCTCCGATTCTTCCAGACAACTGGGCACTCCATGAATGGCGGAGAAGTCAGAGGGAAGAAAGCTAAGGGAACATGATCTAGCATATCCAAGGTTTCCTGGAAGGGGCAATAAGAAGCATCCATGATCTGTTACAGATGAGGAACATCTCCACAGTTGAGCTTCGGTATGATGCTTCTGAAGCTGTAGGTGCCACCAAAAAAAAAAATCATAGGCCCAAATTTTGGAAATAGACTAGTATAGTGTATGCTTGATTTTCTTTGGAGCAACCAGAGAAGACAATTCTGACAGCCCATCCTCCATCTATACACAACATCCTTAAGTATTTGAGACCCAACCTATAAGTAGAACAACGTACTAAGTAGTGAATGAGACGTCTTCTTCTGGACCTCATTGTCTTAGAGCCTGGTCCCACCAGACAGTCTTCTAGTACTTTGGAGAGCCAGTTTGAGATGGTAGAGGTTCTTGGCTTGCATCAGTCTCTTTAATGGAGTTTGTAGAAGACATCATGGACCTTACCGCAACTATTTGAGAGACCTTCTTGAAGATCTGCAATGACTGACTTTCAGTATCTTTCTGTGAATAGATTATGGAGGGGAAGTACTTTCCTCTTATCTCAAACATCTTATAAACCCATCTCCAAGAAGAGACCATAGCAGGTGACCCCTGACTTTTTGGATCAGCCACTGGTGACTATGACTATGGCCTTGAGAGATGTGATCACATTCATTTCTATAATAAAAAAGTTTTAAGAACAAAGTTTTGTATTTGGTTTCGGTCCATTGAACCAGTTGCCATTGCAATGTCTGACACTTTGATGTCTCGGGTAGGAGTTGGACATCTTAGTGGTTCCTGGGAGGCAATTCTATGGATAAGACTATTTTACATGTTCAGCTTTTGAAAAGGGCAAAGACTGAAAGTCGAGAACCGAGCGGACAGAGGACGCCGAGATCTCCGCACAAGACACTCCAGATTTATAATATCGAGAATTGCAGTGACAGTAAAGTGAGATGAAATGTTATAGGAGCGGACGCGTACAACCGAAACTGTGCCGGGCTAAAGTGAAACTCCAGACTAAACTTATATACCTGTTACCTGCAGTAATTGTATAACATAAGTTATTATTACATAGAATGTACATATACAGGCGGTATAGAACATACACGGTTATAATACTCTATATGGGACATGTACACTACATAGACTGTCATGGGTATGGAATAATATTAGTATATTAAGTAGAACATCAATAGGGCAGTATTATAGTAGTTATATTCTTGTACATAGGAGTAGTATTATAGTAGTTATATTCTTGTACATAGGAGCAGTATTATAGTAGTTATATTCTTGTACGTAGGAGCAGTATTATAGTAGTTATATTCTTGTACATAGGAGCAGTATTATAGTAGTTATATTCTTGTACATAGGAGCAGTATTATAGTAGTTATATTCTTGTACATAGGGGGCAGTATTATAGTAGTTATATTCTTGTACATAGGAGTAGTATTATACTAGTTATATTCTTGTACATAGGAGCAGTATTATACTAGTTATATTCTTGTACATAGGGGGCAGTATTATAGTAGTTATATTCTTGTACATATGGGCAGTATTATAGTAGTTATATTCTTGTACATAGGAGCAGTATTATAGTAGTTATATTCTTGTACATAGGAGCAGTATTATAGTAGTTATATTCTTGTACATGAGAGTAGTATTATAGTAGTTATATTCTTGTGAATAGGGGAAGTATTATAGTAGTTATATTCTTGTACCTAGGAGGCAGTATTATAGTAGTTATATTCTTGTACATATGGGCAGTATTATAGTAGTTATATTCTTGTACATGAGAGTAGTATTATAGTAGTTATATTCTTGTGAATAGGGGAAGTATTATAGTAGTTATATTCTTGTACCTAGGAGGCAGTATTATAGTAGTTATATTCTTGTACATAGGAGCAGTATTATAGTAGTTATATTCTTGTACATAGGAGCAGTATTATTGTAGTTATATTCTTGTACATAGGAGCAGTATTATAGTAGTTATATTCTTGTACATAGGAGCAGTATTATAGTAGTTATATTCTTGTACATAGGAGCAGTATTATAGTAGTTATATTCTTGTACATAGGGGCAGTATTGTAGTAGTTATATTCTTGTACATAGGGGCAGTATTATAGTAGTTATATTCTTGTACATAAGCAGACAGTATTATATTCTAGTACATAGGAGCAGTATTATAGTAGTTATATTCTTATATATAGAAGCAGTATTATATTCTTGTACATAGGGGGCAGTATTATAGTATTATATTCTTGTACATAGGAGCAGTATTATAGTACATATATTTAGCAAAGGACTTTTGTTGAATAGGCAGTAGTGACCTCTGAGCAGTATCTTACAGTATCACCCCTTGATGGTGTGTGCCTTGGTAATAGTACTGTATGGTCTGGAGTTTTACTTTAAGATGTGAGCTGTTGAGTGCATGACTTAGTACTTATATTCTATTCCTTATTCATAACAGAACTGAATGTAATTCTACAAATTCCATAAAGTCTCCTAATAAAGAAATTTCTTATGTTATGTAAATTTTAGTGCATTCAGTTCTTATAGGGAGGTCAGGTTATTTTGGGTGTGTCAATACAGTCAGTCATTGTTGGTATTATTGTGTCAGGACATCCCCTCAACTTTCTGTCAATACTGATGGGTGAGGATAATCCTGGGGGTTGGAGATTTTTAGTCTTCAGACATATTGAGATAATGGAGTAGTGACATGATGTATGAGATTGGCTGGATGTTAGTCATGTGATGGCTGATGCTGGGATTTTATGCTGGGAGAGATGGAGAGAGAGCTGCATTGTTTATAGAGCTGTTCACATAACTGTGACACGGACCACATACAATGGTGGATAGTTGAATAGTATTGACTACTGTATGTGGAGCTGCATACAGATTGGTTATCCACCTGTGACTTCCTGCCCCCACACTCGATTCAGTTATGTAGTCGTAGTCCCACAAAAAGTGTCAATAATTATAGGAATCACTCATAAAACAGGTTTGTGTAATGGTGTTTACAGAGCGCCATTTAGCCACAACAGAGGGGGGGCGCTGTCATTAGTCACCTGGCAGGGTACAGTATAAATGGTCATATTTTGTTAATGTTATCACACATATGATTACTTGTAGTAATTACGTTGCTAAGCAACTGATTAATTAATCAATTATCCATGAGAGGTAGAGAGGAAGCAGATGTGGAGGCCATTACTCTGTCTATAGATTAATGGATATCTATCGCAGGTGTCTCAGGCTGATATTCAGGACAGTCAACAGGTTATTACACCTTATACCACACCAGTCCCTGCTCATTGTGATCAGTGCTACATAGATATACAGCGACTGCTGTGTATACAGCCACAACATTCACTACGTGTGATTAACCCTTACAGGGACAACCAGTGCATCTGTAATGCTTCTAGCATCCAGCGGACCCCTCCTCTATAATACGCTCCCTCCGGAAACTCAATATCTGTAATCCACTTACACCGAGCCCTGATCCATAAATCTCCCGGTATTAGCATATATGAATATAATCAGTCTCTTGACTCCATCTATAGAGTGCCTGTTAATATACGGTCCCCGTTGTGCTGACTCCGCGTCTCCGTTGTCATATTAATGTGGAATCAATGTCATTTACATAACGTGGTAAAGGCAACGCCACAAAATGTCATTTATATAATGTTATAACACTATGGTTATGGAGGAGGCGCATATATAGAGCGTAGGGTTAACTGGATTATGGACTAAAAATACACTGGGTAAGAGAGTCTGTGTATGAAGAGGCCATGAACCCATCAGACGCCATACAATAGCGTCAGTGCTATATACTGTATATCAATGGGCTGCGCTGTCCGGCACGTGTATTGTATCTCCCCTCAAATATTATATAACATGTACTAAATATACACCATAGGGTTTCTATAAGTGCTGCAGCCTAGACCGATACACAGCCCATATAATGTGCAGCCTCTGTACAATATATTATATCAATAGGCTGCGCTGTATATGAAGTGTGTGCTGTCCTATGTACAGTATATCATGTATACCCTCACAATACTATATATTATATCACTGGGCTGTGCTGTATATGAAGCCTGTGCTGTCCTATGTACAGTATATCATGTATACCCTCACAATACTATATATTATATCACTGGGCTGTGCTGTATATGAAGCCTGTGCTGTCCTATGTACAGTATATCATGTATACCCTCACAATACTATATATTATATCACTGGGCTGTGCTGTATATGAAGCCTGTGCTGTCCTATGTACAGTATATCATGTATACCCTCACAATACTATGTATTATATCACTGGGCTGTGCTGTATATGAAGCCTATACTGTCCTACATACAGTATATCATGTATACCCTCACAATACTATATATTATAACATATATAATGTACTGACGGGTTTGCAGCAACAGCTCATGCCAAAAGGCAAAGACCAAGCATGGCTATTACACAGGTCATCTTTTTTCAATAAAAACATAGAAAAACTTGTATTTTAGAAAAAAAAAATCATATTCTCAGGATATGTACAACCCCCCCTATACTGTAGGTCCACAGCCAGACTGTACACATGGAGGAAATTCCCTCCCCAGGAGGGGTCAGGTAATAAATATCACGCCAAGAACAAGACCTATAATAGTCTGCAAGGCCACAAAGGAAATCAAGGTAACCTGTAAGAAGCTGAAGATATTCCTGACATCCTCCATGAGGAGAACACTGAACAACAATGGTGTACACGGCAGATCGCATGAAGAAAGACGCTGCTCTATAAGGAGAATGGAAGGCCATGGACTGAAGGAAAGGGCCAGGGACTGAAGGAAAGGGCCAAGGACTGAAGGAAAGGGCCAGGGACTGAAGGAAAGGGCCAGGGACTGAAGGAAAGGGCCAAGGACTGAAGGAAAAGGACGGGGACTGAAGGAAAGAGTCAGGGACTGAAGGAAAGGGCCAAGGACTGAAGCAAAGGGCCAAGAACTGAAAGATAGGGACAGGGACTGAAGGAAAGGGCCGGGGACTGAAGGAAAGGGCCAGGGACTGAAGGAAAGGGCCAGGGACTGAAGGAAAGGGCCAGGGACTGAAGGAAGGGGCCTGGGACTGAAGGAAAGGGCCAAGGACTGAAGGAAGGGGCCTGGGACTGAAGGAAAGGGCCAAGGACTGAAGAAAGGGGCCTGGGACTGAAGGAAAGGGCCAGGGACTGAAGGAAGGGGCCTGGGACTGAAGGAAAGGGCCAAGGAGTGAAGGAAAGGGCCAGGGACTGAAGGAAGGGGCCCGGGGACTATAGGAAAGGGCCAGGGACTGAAGGAAGGGGCCAGAGACTGAAGGAAAGGGCCAGGGACTGAAGGAAAGGGCCGGGGACTGAAGGAAAGGGCCGGGGACCGAAGGAAAGGGCCGGGGACTGAAGAAAAGGGACGGGGACTGAAGGAAAGGGCCGGGACCGAAGGAAAGGGCCGGGGACTGAAGGAAAGGGCCGGGGACTGAAGAAAAGGGACGGGGACTGAAGGAAAAGGCCGGGACTGAAGGAAAGGGCCGGGGACTGAAGGAAAGGGACAGGGACTGAAGGAAAGGGCCAAGGACTGAAGGAAAGGGCCAGGGACTGAAGGAAAGGGCCAAGGACTGAAGAAAGGGGCCTGGGACTGAAGGAAAGGGCCAGGGACTGAAGGAAGGGGCCTGGGACTGAAGGAAAGGGCCAAAGACTGAAGGAAAGGGCCAGGGACTGAAGGAAGGGGCCCGGGGACTATAGGAAAGGTCCAGGGACTGAAGGAAGGGGCCAGAGACTGAAGGAAAGGGCCAGGGACTGAAGGAAAGGGCCGGGGACTGAAGGAAAGGGACAGGGACTGAAGGAAAAGGCCGGGACTGAAGGAAAGGGCCGGGGACTGAAGGAAAGGGACAGGGACTGAAGGAAAGGGCCAAGGACTGAAGGAAAGGGCCAAGGACTGGAGTAAAGGGTCGGGGCGCTATGTCAGAGATGTGTGTCCCTCAGCGGCTACGCCTGGTTATGAGCAGCTCTCTCATTGTGGAGAATAAATCACATGACCTTTGTGTCCATCACGTCTTCTCTTCAGACTCTAATTCAATGACTGGTAATAATTGTCTTCTGTAATTACCAATACCAAGAAATGGACTGTTCCCCCAATCTGCGATGAGGAATATTGATGTGCCCGGTCTGTGCCGCTGCCGCAGGAGCTGCTTCATGTCATTACTTCAGCCCACAATGTGAGGAAGTGTCATCCGCAGCTGAACTCCATCTATTGCTCTCTGTTATCAGCCAGGCCTGGTGGGAAGAAGCAGAATAGTCATAGGGAGAAGTGACAGAAAGTGCAGAAACATTTACTTATACTCCAGTCACATCAAGAGCTGCTGCCACAATTATTTCACCATTACCTGCTTGTTCATTGTCTGCAGTTTATACTCTGCTTTTATAAGTCTACGGAATTGTAAACTATATATATGTATACAGTATATATATGTATATAGGGCCCCAGAGGTGGTCACTGAGAGCCAATGTGCAGATAGTGAAAAGCTAATTTACATTATAGAAGCTCAGATAGTCAACTAGGGGTCGTCAACCTACAGGCATGATGACTGTTTCCAATAAGAAACAGCAGAATAGTGAGCGCAGCTCTGGAGTATAATACAGGATAAGTAATGTAATGTATGTACACAGTGACTGTACCAGCAGAATAGTGAGCGCAGCTCTGGAGTATAATACAGGATAAGTAATGTAATGTATGTACACAGTGACTGCACCAGCAGAATAGTGAGCGCAGCTCTGGAGTATAATACAGGATGTAACTCAGGATCAGTACAGGATAAGTAATGTAATGTATGTACACAGTGACTGTACCAGCAGAATAGTGAGCGCAGCTCTGGAGTATAATACAGGATAAGTAATGTAATGTATGTACACAGTGACTGCACCAGCAGAATAGCGAGCGCAGCTCTGGAGTATAATGCTAGGTTCACACCTGCGTTCTTCTTTCCGTTTTGTGCTTTCCGTCTTCTGCATGCCGGAAGACGGAAAGCACAGACCGGGTCCGGCCGTGAGCGGCTGTGAGCGTTTTAGGCTCTCCGCAGCGAAACCGGATTTTTTTATCCAGACACAGAGTACTGCATGTCCGACTCTGTGTCCGGATTATAAAACCCGGTTTCGCGGCGGAGAGCGCAAAACGCTCACAGCCGCTCACGGCCGGACATCTCTCTCACCCATTCAAATGAATGGGTGAGAGAGACTCCTGCAGGTTTCCGTCTCCTGCCTCTGTTTTAGGCAGGAAACGGAAACCTGCAGTACGGACACCACAACGCAGATGTGAATGAGCCCTAATACAGGATAAGTAATGTAATGTATGTACACAGTGACTGTACCAGCAGAATAGTGAGCGCAGCTCTGGAGTATAATACAGGATAAGTAATGTATGTACACAGTGACTGTACCAGCAGAATAGTGAGCGCAGCTCTGGAGTATAATACAGGATGTAACTCCAGATGAGTAATATATGTACCGTATGTCGTGGCGTTACGACATAATGTATGGACACAGTGACTTCACTCTGATGCACTATCCACTATGAACTCTGTAGTAACTTCAAAGTTTTGTTATAAAATGTAATATCTCTGGTGCCGTCTCATAAAATATCACAGTTATAATACAACAATACAATACAACACCATTACCCCAATTCACTAGCAGTCAGGGATATTGTATAACACAGCAGTATAGATATGGTCACAACTGACTTCACATTAAGATCCAAGAGAGAAAAAAAAATATTATCGATGTCCATGAAAATACAAAGTAATAGAAGAATCAGCAGAGAGAAGATGGGAGAGAAAGTAATAACATCTACACAAGGATAGTGCTGAGATGTGCGAGCCGGAAACATTATACTGGAAATTATATAGTAGTTATATTCTTGTACATAGGGGCAGTATTATAGTAGTTATAGTCTTGTACATAGGGGGTAGTATTATAGTAGTTATATTCTTGTACATAGGAGCAGTATTATAGTAGTTATATTCTTGTACTTAGGGAGCAGCATTATAGTAGTTATATTCTTGTACATAGGAGCAGTATTATAGTAGTTATATTCTTGTACATAGGGAGCAGCATTATAGTAGTTATATTCTTGTACATAGGAGCAGTATTATAGTAGTTATATTCTTGTACTTAGGGAGCAGCATTATAGTAGTTATATTCTTGTACATAGGAGCAGTATTATAGTAGTTATATTCTTGTACATAGGGAGCAACATTATAGTAGTTATATTCTTGTACATAGGGGGCAGTATTATAGTAGTTATATTCTTGTACATAGGAGCAGTATTATAGTAGTTATATTCTTGTACATAGGAGCAGTATTATAGTAGTTATATTCTTGTACATAGGAGCAGTATTATAGTAGTTATATTCTTGTACATAGGAGCAGTATTATAGTAGTTATAGTCTTGTACATAGGAGACAGTATTATAGTAGTTATATTCTTGTACATAGGAGCAGTATTATAGTAGTTATATTCTTGTACATAGGAGCAGTATTATAGTAGTTATATTCTTGTACATAGGAGGTAGTATTATAGTAGTTATATTCTTGTACATAGGAGGTAGTATTATAGTAGTTATATTCTTTTACATAGGAGCAGTATTATAGTAGTTATATTCTTGTACATAGGAGCAGTATTATAGTAGTTATATTCTCGTACATAGGAGCAGTATTATAGTAGTTATATTCTTGTACATAGGAGCAGTATTATAGTAGTTATATTCTTGTACATAGGAGCAGTATTATAGTAGTTATATTCTTGTACATAGGAGGTAGTATTATAGTAGTTATATTCTTGTACATAGGAGGTAGTATTATAGTAGTTATATTCTTGTACATAGGAGGTAGTATTATAGTAGTTATATTCTTTTACATAGGAGCAGTATTATAGTAGTTATATTCTTGTACATAGGAGCAGTATTATAGTAGTTATATTCTTGTACATAGGAGGTAGTATTATAGTAGTTATATTCTTGTACATAGGAGGTAGTATTATAGTAGTTATATTCTTTTACATAGGAGCAGTATTATAGTAGTTATATTCTCGTACATAGGAGCAGTATTATAGTAGTTATATTCTTGTACATAGGAGCAGTATTATAGTAGTTATATTCTTGTACATAGGAGCAGTATTATAGTAGTTATATTCTTGTACATAGGAGGTAGTATTATAGTAGTTATATTCTTGTACATAGGAGGTAGTATTATAGTAGTTATATTCTTGTACATAGGAGGTAGTATTATAGTAGTTATATTCTTTTACATAGGAGCAGTATTATAGTAGTTATATTCTTGTACATAGGGGTAGTATTATAGTAGTTATATTGTTGTACATAGGAGCAGTATTATAGTAGTTATATTCTTGTACATAGGAGCAGTATTATAGTAGTTATATTCTTGTACATAAAAGGCAGTATTATAGTAGTTATATTCTTGTACATAGGGGGCAGTATTATAGTAGTTATATTGTTGTACATAGGAGTAGTATTATAGTAGTTATATTCTTGTATATAGGGGCAGTATTATAGTAGTTATATTCTTGTACATAGGAGTAGTATTATAGTAGTTATATTCTTGTATATAGGAGCAGTATTATAATAGTTATATTCTTGTAAATAGGAGGTAGTATTATAGTAGTTATATAGTTTGTACATAGGAGCAGTATTTTGACTGGAGTTAGTTTTAGATGTTTTCTTCTCTGTCCTCTATATCTCCATTTCTTTGGTTTCCTTCTTCTTGGACTCTTTACTTACAGACTTGATATAATATTTGCTGACACATTAGATATCTGCGATAGTTTCCACTGCAGTTGCTGAGCTCAGCATTATCTGGTCTGGTTATAGATGATGGCGGTATTACATGAGGTTATATTTTATATCCTATGGCTTCTCTGTTATTATGGTAATTATTTTCCACTCCATATAATGACTTTTCTGTATTCAGCATTTAATATTCACAATGGCTCCACAATACAATGACATTATTAGCTTGAGGAGGTTTCATCTAAATGGTCACCCAGCTTTGCCAGAAACAGATTTTGTGGGGAAGGAAAAACTTTGTTTTCTATAGGCAGTTCTGACTTGTGATCATTGACCCCTTATGCAATTTATTGTATATTGTTTGGGAGGGGCAGTATATATATATATATATATATATATATATATATATACCCCGCACAGTAATGAAGACTTAGAGTGACACAATGTGTTAGTATCTGGAGACAGTCAACAAGTAGTCACCGTAGTATCAATAAGGAAATATCTGCTCAGCAATCACAGGACATCAATGCTACAAATATAATAACTTTTTTATAATGTAAATTTGCAGGATTATTGGAAATATAATGAATTTCTGTTATTATTCATGACATATCTAGTTGGAGTGTATGGGATATACAGTAGTATACTGTCCTCTAATAGGTTATTACACTACCGCTGGTATATTAGTGTCTTCAGTTTATTCTATTGTAATGATATTAAGTGTAAGGAATTCCTGGTAATGGAATTTTAATGAGAAAATGTACAGATTCTATCGCGCTCATTGTCACAATACATTCTTGTATAATGGCCTATATTAGGGTTACTGTACGGCAGTGTCGGCTCTGTACTGCCCCCTATAGCAGCCTTGAGACTACGTGGTCTGGAGTCTACCCTGTAATATAAATCTGGCTGTATAACATTGATTGTCCCCGAGACCAGAAACGACGCAGGAATATTCCTTTTATTTCCCGGCAGCCTCCTAATACTGAATAACAGGAGTGAAGGACATTTGCACATTCATGAGTGAATAGAACATGGTGCACATTTTGTGCGCTCCACATCTTTACTGACAAGGTCCTACTTACATTGTTACATACATTCCAAGTAATTTCCATTGTCGCCAAAGATCTGCACTGAGAATAAACATCCACATCCGGGCTGATGCGGCAGCTGCCTGACATTAATTGTACTGTAATGATCGGCCCACCTACATGGAGCGTTGTACTTACAATGTATAAAAATCAGGATTTCTTGCCATTTTCTTATCTTCTTAGTTTAGTTGAGGAGGAGAGTATAACCCCACACCCCCATTCTCTTAAAGTCTCAACTATTTACATACTTGCCAACTTTTAGGCATTTACAGCGTGTTCACAACACACGTCCTAAATGCAGTGTAGATTTCTCGTCACCTACGTCATGTTCCATCATTATCTTGTAACCCTGGTCCATTTGTAGTGACGTTCATGTTGGTAATATTATTTAAAGTAATGTTACCTAATGTTACCTAATGCTATGCCAAGCGTTGTGCCTCTGACAAGAAGTGTCCCAGACAAGAAGTGTTACCACAAGCATTTGCCTTTTGCATGAAGTGTAACCACGAAGCATTGTACCTTTAAGAAGAAGTTACAGCCACTAAGCTTCGTGCCTCTGACAAGATGTGAAACTGCCAACCATTGTGTCTCTGACAAGAAGTTTTACCGCCAAGTATTGTGCCTTTGTCAAGAACTGTACCCACCCAACAGTATGCATTGGAAATGACGTGTAACTGCCAAGTATTGTGCCTCTGACAAGAAGTGTAACCACTTAGCACTGTGCCTCTGACAAGAAGTACAACTGCCATGTATTGTGCTTCTGACAATAAGTTTCACAGCTAAACACTTTGACAAGAAGTGTAACCACTAAGCACTGTGCATCTAACAAGAAGTGTGACTACTAGCCATTGTGCACTTATAGAGAACTGTAACCTCCAAGCATCGTGCCTCTGAAAAGAAATGTAACCTCCAAGTATTGTGCCTCAGACAAGAAATGTAACCTCCAAGTATTGTGCCTCAGACAAGAAATGTAACCTCCAAGTATTGTGCCTCAGACAAGAAATGTAACCTCCAAGTATTGTGCCTCAGACAAGGAATGTAACCTCTAAGTATTGTGCCTCAGACAAGGAATGTAACCTCCAAGTATTGTGCCTCAGACAAGAAATGTAACCTCAAAGTATTGTGCCTCAGACAAGGAATGTAACCTCCAAGTATTGTGCCTCAGACAAGGAATGTAACCTCCAAGTATTGTGCCTCAGACAAGAAATGTAACCTCAAAGTATTGTGCCTCAGACAAGGAATGTAACCTCCAAGTATTGTGCCTCAGACAAGGAATGTAACCTCCAAGTATTGTGCCTCAGACAAGGAATGTAACCTCTAAGTATTGTGCCTCAGACAAGGAATGTAACCTCCAAGTATTGTGCCTCAGACAAGAAATGTAACCTCCAAGTATTGTGCCTCTGACAAGAAGTGTAACCTCCAAGTATTGTGCCTCAGACAAGAAATGTAACGTTCAAGTATTGTGCCCCTCACAAGAAGTGTAACCACAAGGCTTTGTACCCCAATAGAGAAGTTTTGTCTTGTAATGCCGTGAGTCACTGCGTTATCCTCTTGGTCCCCAACCAAAGCCAATGTCATGGTCCTCATTTCTGACCACTTACTCCCCTGTCCTGTCTTTATCTCACAGTGAATATTCCTTAATTCTTCACCTTCATCTTCTATCCCAGCACCCAGAGTCTCCAGACTTCAGTCTTAGATTATGAAGACTCCTCTTGTCTCTGGCCCCGCTCCTTCCCATCCCGCCTTTGCGAAATTGTCACTAAACATTTCATCCTGCTCTGAGGAAAATGTTATTATCCGACTGTATAAATCACTTTATCGCTCTCACATCTCCTTCTGAGTCCAATTCTGAATCTCCAGTAATTCTGCCCCCCGACTGCGGCATTCCATGTGAAGACATCTCAGATATTCCTTCTTCTGGTTGGATGGGTGTGCAGTCATACCGGTGGGAGCCGAGGGGGGGGGGTCACCTCTTCTTCTATTGCTCCATGTGTTAGCTTGCCATGCATTTACTTAGTGGCTGGTAATATTGTGACCCGAAGGCTATCCCCTGTACCTTAGGACCACCTCTTACCCCCTACTCAACTGGTAAGGCCTCCAGAAGACACCACCAGCTGTTGGAAATATTAGGGACTCTTCATACCCCAGAGTCTAATAATTGGAGGCCCTTGGGAGGTATGGTAACATGATAGACCCTGATACTAACCTTCCCTCACCTCTTCTGGGCTCCCTTGAGTCTGGCAGGCGTTCCCTGGTGTCTTCATGCCTCCTTCAGCTTCTTCCATGACATCATTGGCCTTAATGTCACCGATGAAGCCAGAGATTGCGGTTGATGTCATGATGCTTGTGTGAAAGAGTCATGACATCATCACACCCCATATAACTACTGAGGATTGTGATGGGGTCTCAGTGGTGACGCCAGGACCTGTAACATCACATAAGTAGATGGAAGAGACCCAAAGAGGAATGAAGACACGGGCGAACATGCACCGGACGCCTAGTATTGCAAATCAGTCCAATAATGGGAATGGGCCAAACCAGACGTAACCTGTATATTGGGGAGGGGGCGCTGTTTTGGGAACAAAAGGTGTCTCTTTTCTAATCAACCCCTTGAAATGGACATCAAGAGGCTTTTGACATAATCATGGGCTGAGAACTGGTAACTGGGACACAACTAATAATCTCATCCATTATAGCCTGTCCATTGTCACACAACAGAGGAGTCTCAAACACCGATTAAATATAACCCAATAAACCCTCCGCCATCGCCTAATGTCACCCACAGGACGAGGGCACAGTACATTGTAGCAGCACTTCAGATCAAGACAATAGGATGAGGGGAACATCATTAAAAAGGACGAGGCAACATCTATTATCTAGTTATATACAGGAGATACCCAGGTTATACCGGCTGTACATATATCACTATATACAGGACATACCCAGGTTATACCGGCGTGGTCCATATCACTATATACAAGCTGTATAACTTATACTAGCTGTACATATAGAATTATATACAGGAGATACCCAGGTTATACCGGCTGTACATATATCACTATATACAGGACATACCCAGGTTATACCGGCATGGTTCATATCACTATATACTGTACAAGTTGTATAACATATACCAGCTGTACATATATCACTATATACAGGACATACCCAGGTTATACCGGCGTGGTTCATATCACTATATACAAGCTGTATAACTTATACCAGCTGTACATATAGAATTATATACAGGAGATACCTAGTTTATACCAGCTGTACATATATCACTATATACAGGAGATACCCAGGTTATACCGGCTGTACATATATCACTATATACAGTACAGGACATACCCAGGTTATACCGGCTGTATACACTTTTGCTCCCCCCAGTTATTAGAGCCTGGCTGGGGCTGCATTAACCTGTGTAGTTCCCGGCGCTCTCAGTATATACAACATATAGACGGTCTTTCCTCTCGATCCCGTCTCTCGCCTATAGCTCGCTGGTCTGTTGATATTTATATTATTATTATTGTGCCTTGTGGTTTCCATAGTTACCATACAGTATATAGCGTAGGTTGGTTTGTGTATCCGCGGCCGGGGTCAGGCTGCAATAACCTGGGCATTGTGTCTAATCATACATATATAATTACTATGTACGGCGCCCTCCATTGCCTGTAGGATATAGATTAGTATTCTAGAGTCAGCACAGTGTGAACACAACCTTATCTGGACCTTTCCTTATTTGCAGAATAATTGCCGTTTTATTGGCTGTCTGTCCTGTTAAATGGCTCCCATTGCAATGTCCATTGTTAAAGGGAATCTCCACCTTTTATCCTCATACAATGTTTAGATCCAGAACTCGTTGCAGAGGAATTTCCTAATCTATAATCTATCTTTATAGCAGATTGAGCTTTGTTTCCCTGACACAGTGCTCCAAACCCTCTGCTTAGATACTGAGGGACAAGATGGAATTCTGTTTGCTGACAGACACCATAGAGATCAATGCATTGAGTATCCATCATGCTACTCGGCTCCCTCTAGTGATGACTTCAGGAAGAACAAATTTCATCATTGAACTCTATGACTAATTGGTGGATTTGAAGCTCCCACATCTTGGGGGTCAGTTCCCTAAAATTATGAGGAGTGTCAGGATATCGCCTACACATCACGAAGACTAGAACTCCATTATTGTAAGATCTGCGAGGGTTTGACCATGTAGATCCTTATAATAGGAGGTGTGAGCAGTGCACAACTAGGAGCACTGGTGTAAATGATACAGATTTCACTCTATGCTCCGCCCCTCAGACTCTTGACTAATAGATACTTTTGAATAGAGTGTCCCTTTAAGAGGGGATGTCCTTGCCTGTATAATATATGTGCTTCCCCTTTAAGAGCGGTGTATGACAATGTCTCGAGCTGTTCACAGTCTGTCTTCGCTAATAGTCTATTTGGATGCCACCAGCGGCCCGCGCCTCCGCCTCGCCGCTCTGACTCTCCTCTATACTTGAGAGGTTTTCTGCACAAGACGTGTGAAAATTAATTAAAGCTCCGTAGTCAGAAGTAATTTCACCAAACGGGGAATATTTTATGGTAATCCGAAAACTCAACAATACGCAGCGCGATTCATGAAAACCGCCAACCTGATTAAAAGAAGCGGCGCCAGGATATTGACTTCTAACTTCAGATGATTGAATTACTTGGCAAACAAAAGAAAGTTGTATTATAAATCTGACCAAAATTTAAAAGAACATCAACCAAGTCTAGCTGTGGATGCCTGGCACATCGCAGATGACATGGATTGTGTATTGCATTGTGGGAGATGTAGTGTAAGTATAATGGAAAACAGAATCTACCGTAAAACCAAAAAAAAAGAGCATGTGTTATATACATCCTACCAGCAGGGGGCGAACAAAATGTTCTTAAACAGGTCATTGGCTGAAATTTGGGTGGCACTAGGGAATAATGCATCGTATACATGAAATCTATAAAACATGGTGATACCTAGGTGGCATTAATACGAGGCTATCCATGTATGATCAATCAATGGGGTAACAAGCTGCAGCTGGGAATGTGAAGCCCTGAAGACCCCCCCCCCCCCCCCCCGATAATCACTCACAGTGATAACACGTCATAAAACACTAAACTTTCCCCGCACTCCTCTCCGCTCTTCATCTGCAAATAACATTACTAAAATAACAATATCCTTTTCCCATCTTATTAAGATATCCATGAATGCACGGACATAACTCCTGGAGGCGAATATTAAGATCTTCAACACGTTATTACTGCTGCAAACCGAGGCAAGAAAATACCAAAGAAATCAGAAGTTATTAAAAGAAAACGAAGACAATTGAACACCGCTACTGGCGATAGATAGAGATCATAGGGATCCTGCCCCCGCTAGTAATACTCCACATTACTGCCAGTGGTCAGACACAGAACACCGTCATATATCATACT
The DNA here is from genome assembly GCF_031893055.1 of Leptodactylus fuscus. NCBI lineage: Eukaryota > Metazoa > Chordata > Amphibia > Anura > Leptodactylidae > Leptodactylus > Leptodactylus fuscus. The sequence continues at coordinate 16,640,347 of NC_134272.1, read as the reverse complement.
GAATTATCAACATGGAACTAACTCCTTCTGGTCACATTGTATGAGTTCATAGGTTGGTTTATATTAAAAGAAGCAATTGTCTAGAGACCACCTACTACTATAATACTGCTCCTACGTACAAGAATATAACTACAATACTATTGCTCCTATGTACAAGAATATAACTACTATAATACTGCTCCTATGTATAAGAATATAACTACTATAATACTGCTCCTATGTACAAGAATATAACTACTATAATACTGCTCCTATGTACAAGAATATAACTACTATAATACTGCTCCTATGTACAAGAATATAATTACTATAATACTGCTCCTATGTACAAGAATATAATTACTATAATACTGCTCCTATGTACAAGAATATAACTACTATAATACTGCTCCTATGTACAAGAATATAACTAGTATAATACTACCTCCTATGTACAAGAATATAACTACTATAATACTGCTCCTATGTACAAGAATATACCTACTATAATACTACTCATATGTACAAGAATATAACTACTATAATACTGCTCTTATGTACAAGAATATAACTACTATAATACTGCTCCTATGTACATGAATATAACTACTATAATACTTCTCCTATTTACAAGAATATAACTACTATAATACTACCTCCTATGTACAAGAATATAACTACTATAATACTGCTCCTATGTACAAGAATATAACTACTATAATACTGCTCCTATGTACAAGAATATAACTACTATAATACTGCTCCTATGTACAAGAATATAACTACTATAATACTGCCCCCTATGTACAAGAATATAACTACTATAATACTACCTCCTATGTACAGGAATATAACTACTATAATACTACTCCTATGTACAAGAATATAACTACTATAATACTGCTCCTATATACAATAATATAACTACTATAATACTGCCTCCTATATACAAGAATATAACTACTATAATACTACTCCTATGTACAAGAATATAACTACTATAATACTTCTCCTATGTACAAGAATATAACTACTATAATACTGCTCCTATGTAAAAGACTATAACTACTATAATACTACCTCCTATGTACAAGAATATAACTACTATAATACTCCCTATGTACAAGAATATAACTACTATAATACTACCTCCTATGTACAAGAATATAACTACTATAATACTGCTCCTATGTACAAGACTATAACTACTATAATACTTCTCCTATGTACAAGAATATAACTACTATAATACTGCTCCTATGTACAAGACTATAACTACTATAATACTTCTCCTATGTACAAGAATATAACTACTATAATACTGCTCCTATGTACAAGACTATAACTACTATAATACTTCTCCTATGTACAAGAATATAACTACTATAATACTTCTCCTATGTACAAGAATATAACTACTATAATACTACCTCCTATGTACAAGAATATAACTACTATAATACTGCCCCTATGTACAAGAATATAACTACTATAATACTACTCCTATGTACAAGAATATAACTACTATAATACTGCCCCTATGTACAAGAATATAACTACTATAATACTACCTCCTATGTACAAGAATATAACTACTATAATACTACCTCCTATGTACAAGAATATAACTACTATAATACTCCCTATGTACAAGAATATAACTACTATAATACTACCTCCTATGTACAAGAATATAACTACTATAATACTGCTCCTATGTACAAGAATATAACTACTATAATACTTCTCCTATGTACAAGAATATAACTACTATAATACTGCTCCTATGTACAAGACTATAACTACTACACTCACCGGCCACTTTATTAGGTACACCATGCTAGTAACGGGTTGGACCCCCTTTTGCCTTCAGAACTGCCTCAATTCTTCATGGCATAGATTCAACAAGGTGCTGGAAGCATTCCTCAGAGATTTTGGTCCATATTGACATGATGGCATCACACAGTTGCCGCAGATTTGTCGGCTGCACATCCATGATGCGAATCTCCCGTTCCACCACATCCCAAAGATGCTCCTCTATTGGATTGAGATCTGGTGACTGTGGAGGCCATTGGAGTACAGTGAACTCATTGTCATGTTCAAGATACCAGTCTGAGATGATTCCAGCTTTATGACATGGCATTGCATTATCCTGCTGAAAGTAGCCATCAGATGTTGGGTACATTGTGGTCATAAAGGGATGGACATGGTCAGCAACAATACTCAGGTAGGCTTTGGCGTTGCAACGATGCTCAATTGGTACCAAGGGGCCCAAAGAGTGCCAAGAAAATATTCCCCACACCATGACACCACCACCACCAGCCTGAACCGTTGATACAAGGCAGGATGGATCCATGCTTTCATGTTGTTGACGCCAAATTCTGACCCTACCATCCGAATGTCGCAGCAGAAATCGAGACTCATCAGACCAGGCAACGTTTTTCCAATCTTCAATTGTCCAATTTCGATGAGCTTGTGCAAATTGTAGCCTCAGTTTCCTGTTCTTAGCTGAAAGGAGTGGCACCCGGTGTGGTCTTCTGCTGCTGTAGCCCATCTGCCTCAAAGTTCGACGTACTGTGCGGCGTTCAGAGATGCTCTTCTGGCTACCTTGGTTGTAACGGGTGGCTATTTGAGTCACTGTTGCCTTTCTATCAGCTCGAACCAGTCTGGCCATTCTCCTCTGACCTCTGGCATCAACAACGCATTTCCGCCCCCCACAGAACTGCCGCTCACTGGATGGTTTTTCTTTTTCGGACCATTCTCTGTAAACCCTAGAGATGGTTGTGCGTGAAAATCCCAGTAGATCAGCAGTTTCTGAAATACTCAGACAAGCCCTTCTGGCACCAACAACCATGCCACGTTCAAAGGCACTCAAATCACCTTTCTTCCCCATACTGATGCTCGGTTTGAACTGCAGGAGATTGTCTTGACCATGTCTACATGCCTAAATGCACTGAGTTGCCACCATGTGATTGGCTGATTAGAAATTAAGTGTTAACGAGCAGTTGGACAGGTGTACCTAATAAAGTGGCCGGTGAGTGTATAGTACTGCTCCTATGTACAAGACTATAACTACTATAATACTTATCCTATGTACAAGAATATAACTACTATAATACTGCTCCTATGTACAAGACTATAACTACTATAATACTGCTCCTATGTACAAGAATATAACTACTATAATACTACCTCCTATGTACAAGACTATAACTACTATAATACCGTCCCCTATGTACAAGAATATAACTACTATAATACTGCTCCTATGTACAAGAATATAACTAATATAATACTGCTCCTATGTACAAGAATATAACTACTATAATACTGCCCCTATGTACAAGAATATAGAGTCCATGTGAATGGTGTCTCACTTGTGTGACTGCTCTGGGCTGAGTAGTTGCACCAGTACCCCTGAGCCTTCAGCTATGCCCCTGATAATATTTACACCCTCCTCAGTAGAGGTGATGGCGGCAGTGACGTCACATTCTGGGCTCCGGTTGGGTTCACAGATGGTGGGATCTTTAGATGATTTCCCCGGGGGCCCGTACAGCGAGGAACCAGACAAGTGTAAACAGGGAGCTGTCATCTCCCGCTGATCCTCTGACTGCGGAGAATCTGCTGCTATTCGCACACACAATCCCACAGCTGCTATAACATAAGCATCATTGTGTATACACTGACATGGAGATGGGCCCTAACCCTCCTGGGGCCACATCTATCCATTATCTGGCCGTAGGACCCCTGTTGTCAATGATGTCACATGACAATATATGACTATCACTCCCATCCTCTCCTTGTCTGCACAGTCTAAAGCGTAATAACTGTATATTGGAGCACCATAGATCACTGCCCCTGATAATTCTCTATACACATCAGACTCACAGCGCTCTGATAGTACAGATAAAATCTTTTTTTTTTTTTTTTTTAAATGTAGATTGTGAGCTCCACAGAGCTCACAATGTACATTTTTCCCTATCAGTATGTCTTTTTTGGAGTATGGGATGGAAATCCACGCAAACATGGGGAGAACATACAAACTCCTTGCAGATGGTTTTTTGCCCTTGGCAGGATTCGAACCAAGGACTCCAGCGCTGCAAGACTGCAGTGCTAACCACTGAGCCACCGTGTGGCCCCCTAGATAAAATCGATCAGCCTGTATTAGTGTAGGAGTATTGGAGAAGGTGATTCAGGTGGAGATGTGGGATTTATAATGGAGGCTTCTCCTCCTCGAGTCATGAAACAGGGGTTATGGGTAATGGAGGATCGGAGTGGGGGAGAGGGGGGTCTATGAGATCAACACAAGTGGAGGGAGAGTCAACTGCACTATGATATCCTCTTGTATCATAAATTGACGTACAATATGCTGTTCTATCATATACCGTCCTATAATATGTTGTTCTATCATATACCGTCCTATAATATGCTGTTCTATAACATTCTTCTATAATATGCCATCCTCTAATATAATCTTCCATAACAGCGGTGAGCGACCACGAGCCCCTGCGCCAGACTCGGCACTTCAGGCATATCTACCTGGCCCTGGCTCGCTCAGGAGAGGAGAAGCCTGAGGTGTGACATTGTGTCTGGGTGTGAACCAGACCGCTCAGAGGATAGCAAATGTTTTTACACCTTGAGACAAGTGTGAAAGTAAAACATGTCAGCAGAACCCGCTGAAGACGGCGTCCGCTCATCTCAACAGGGTTCTATGAATTTTTCAAGATAAAGATCAGACTGTATAAATGTCTGAGTCTTCTGATCCTATCACCAGGGTGGGATCACACTGATAAAGAAGTGTAATTCATGGTGCTATGATGTGTATTATATGACTTTCATGTAAAGGTCGATATCCTTACTATTATTGTATGGCTGACTGACGGCTTCACCTCTGATTTTTTCTAAAAAATCGGCACGCAATACAAAAATGGTTGCCGACCCCGGTTCTATAATTTGCTCTTTGATAATATTCTGTCCTATAATAGCGTGCACTATAATATCCAGTTCTATAATACACCATCCTATAATATAATCTTCTATACTATACCGTCCTATCATATACGGTTCTATAATAGCCTTCCCTATAGTATATTATACTAATATGTTATCCTGCAGTTCCTGCATCTTGGCCTCGCTCTTGCCCCTTGAGTCCCTCCGTCTTCTCGCTCTCGCCATGTATAATGTGGATTTAATCATCTTGTGGACAGCAGCTTCGTTCCTAGAACGTAATAATGAGCCGGATATTTCCGCTGGGACGGCGATAAATGAAATCTACAATTAATGAATGTAAACTCTTCATCATTCTTACATTTTCTACAGCTCAAGGCGGAAAATGGAAGATTAAGGAATAAGCTCATCAAAGAGCACTAAGCAGACATGCCAAGGATTTCTATGTATCAGAGATGAGGTTGTCAGATGAAGCAGAGCTGAGAGTGTCAGATGTAGCAGAGCTATGTGAAGCATGAAGTATCTGCACTCTGGTTACATCGAGGTGGGTGCTATCCAGAGGGCTTGGTATAGTCATATAAATATAGAAGAAAATTTCAGGCGCTCGTTATTTTCAAGGTGAAAACATGTATATATGAGCATAGCTTCACAAGGAATCTCCACTGAGCTCTGAAATCTCAGCTACACCCATAGGGAGCACCCACTGAGCTCTGAACTTGCAGCTCTAGAATTAGGGAGCAGCTACTGAGCTCTGAACTTGGAGCTCCACAAAGTAGGGAGTAACCACTGAGCTCTGAACTTGGATCTCCACAAGTAGGGAGTAACCACTGAGCTCTGAACTTGGATCTCCACAAGTAGGGAGTAACCACTGAGCTCTGAACTTGGATCTCCACATGCAAGGAGCAACCACTGAGCTCTGAACTTGCATCTCTAGAAGAAGGGAGCAGCCACTGAGTTCTGAACTCTCAGATACATACACCCAATGGACTAAACTTGTAGCTCCACATGTAGGGAGTAACCACTGCAGCTCTAGAAGTACGGAGCACCCAATGAGCTCTAAACTTGCAGCTCCACAAGTAGGGAGTGACCACTGAGCTCTGAACTGGCAGCTCTAGAAGTATGGAGCAGCCACTGAGCTCTGAACTCTGATACATACACCCAATGGACTCTAAACTTGTAGCTCCACAAGTAGGGAGCAGCCACTGAGCTCTGAACTTGGAGCTCCACAAAGTAGGGAGTAACCACTGAGCTCTGAACTTGGATCTCCACAAGTAGGGAGTAACCACTGAGCTCTGAACTTGGATCTCCACAAGTAGGGAGTAACCACTGAGCTCTGAACTTGGATCTCCACATGCAAGGAGCAACCACTGAGCTCTGAACTTGCATCTCTAGAAGAAGGGAGCAGCCACTGAGTTCTGAACTCTCAGATACATACACCCAATGGACTAAACTTGTAGCTCCACATGTAGGGAGTAACCACTGCAGCTCTAGAAGTACGGAGCACCCAATGAGCTCTAAACTTGCAGCTCCACAAGTAGGGAGTGACCACTGAGCTCTGAACTGGCAGCTCTAGAAGTATGGAGCAGCCACTGAGCTCTGAACTCTGATACATACACCCAATGGACTCTAAACTTGTAGCTCCACAAGTAGGGAGCAGCCACTGAGCTCTGAACTTGCAGGTCTAGAAGTAGGGAGCAGACACTGAGCTCTGAACTTGGAGCTCCACAAGTAGGGAGCAACCACTGAGCTCTGAACTTGCAGCTCTAGAAGTAGGGAGCAACCACTGAGCTCTGAACTGTCAGATACATACACCCAATGGACTCTAAACTTAGATCTCCACATGCAAGGAGCAGCCACTAAGCTCTGATACATACACCCAATGGACTCTAGACATGTAGCTCCACAAGTAGGGAGCAGCCACTGAGCTCTGAACTTGCCACATGGAGGTTTCTGGCCGGATTAAGCAGGGAGCCATCACTGGAGGAGCCACAGTCACCTACAAGGCTGCAACTCAGGAATAGAGTAAGGTAACAAATACTGCATAACCTGAGACGCTCCTATTCATAGGGGGCCTATAAGGTTTTTCCCTCCCCAAGTATAAAAACGGGGACTTCAAGAAGCTAGGAAGAATGACAAGAGTCAGCATGTTGGGGGAAGAGCGCGTATCCCACTGACAATATTGAAGTGATAGGAATATCTATTGAGGGACATCGCAGACTTAGCCTCAGACATACATTTAATGTGGGGCACTTAAGATATTACAATTCTCTCTTAATACTGAATGGGGGATGGGCTATGAGAGATGGCGACATATTATTATCCTGGAAGAGAGAGGGACGCTTCACCATAGATGACATCTGACCGGCCCCGCTGATGAGAGCTGTCAAGGGCGTGTGTGACAGACACTGTAAGGGGAATATTTGGAAGGCCCTCATAGTTACAGATTAGGTCCCCCATAGGATCCCATTGTAAAACAACATACACATTAGATGAAATCTGACATTCTACCGCACTATTCCATCCGTTATCGCTATACTGATGTACACTGGCCAGGTCTCCATCTGACAAATAGTATGCGCTCTGTGTGAACGCCGCCTGACAGTAGTTCCACGTTGTGCCTCTGCTGGAAACACTTCCTATAAATACTCCGAATTCCTGGAAGATCAGAACAAAGTCCCTGTGATGTGATGTGATGGCCTCTTCTGGATCTGCCACTGAGCTTTCCTGTACAGATCGGCTCATTAGTCTTGTCATCTAGAGCTCAATGACAATGGAGGTCAGGGGGGCACATACTTATCATAAACCAATTACTTCTACCAAGGACCATCCTCCTCCTGTTATGACCGGCCTATAATGAGGCCTGAGGGTGCACCTAACATGTCCCCCTGCGGGTGCTGCCTACAGGGGACTGTGGTGAGGAGCGAGTGACATCTATAGGGGCTTCCAAATTATTCACTAATCACTATATGAAACCATTGAGGTAACACAGCTATTATCTATCTATCTATCTATCTATCTATCTATCTATCTATTTATCTATCTCCTATCTATCTATCTATCTATCTATCTATGGATAATGACAAATGGACAGCACTCTATATATGTAATAAAAGAACAATTACTGTAGGTTTCTTCCACAGGCCGTTGATCACTTTCTTGGCTTTTTGCTCATTTCTTAATAAATCTATTAATTAAGATGTAAACATCTTGGCCTAGACTTAATGTGTCTAGTGGAGGAGAGAACCCCCGGGATCTACAGCCGTGTCCTCCAGGACCCTCCACCTGATTATTACAAATATTACAGTCAATAATCTGATATCTGGCAGCGGAAATAAAGAACTTGACGGCTCTTATTAGTCATCTGTCCTGTGGCTAAACTCACTACAGTATGTCAGAGACTGGATGACTGAGACACAGAGACCAGGACCAGGGAGGGAAAACAGTTCTGTATAGTGAACACTGTGTGTATTATCCCTGTACTGTGACATCACTGTGTGTATTATCCTGTACTGTGACATCACTGTGTGTATTATCCTGTACTGTGACATCACTGTGTGTATTATCCCTGTACTGTGACATCACTGTGTGTATTATCCCTGTACTGTGACCTCACTGTGTGTATTATCCCTGTACTGTGACATCACTGTGTGTATTATCCCTGTACTGTGACCTCACTGTGTGTATTATCCCTGTACTGTGACCTCACTGTGTGTATTATCCCTGTACTGTGACATCACTGTGTGTATTATCCCTGTACTGTGACATCACTGTGTGTATTATCCCTGTACTGTGACATCACTGTGTGTATTATCCCTGTACTGTGACATCACTGTGTGTATTATCCCTGTACTGTGACATCACTGTGTGTATTATCCTGTACTGTGACATCACTGAGTGTATTATCTCTGTACTGTGACATCACTGTGTCTATTATCTCTTTACTGTGACATCACTGTGTGTATTATCCCTGTACTGTGACATCACTGTGTGTATTATCTCTGTACTGTGACATCACTGTGTGTATTATCCTGTACTGTGACATCACTGTGTGTATTATCCTGTACTGTGACATCACTGTGTGTATTATCCCTGTACTGTGACATCACTGTGTGTATTATCCCTGTGCTGTGACATCACTGTGTGTATTATCTCTGTGCTGTGACATCACTGTGTGTATTATCCTGTACTGTGACATCACTGTGTGTATTATCCCTGTACTGTGACATCACTGTGTGTATTATCCTGTACTGTGACATCACTGAGTGTATTATCTCTGTACTGTGACATCACTGTGTGTATTATCCTGTACTGTGACATCACTGTGTGTATTATCCCTGTACTGTGACATCACTGTGTGTATTATCCCTGTACTGTGACATCACTGTGTGTATTATCCCTGTACTGTGACATCACTGTGTGTATTATCTCTGTGCTGTGACATCACTGTGTGTATTATCCTGTACTGTGACATCACTGTGTGTATTATCCCTGTACTGTGACCTCACTGTGTGTATTATCCCTGTACTGTGACATCACTGTGTGTATTATCCCTGTACTGTGACATCACTGTGTGTATTATCCCTATACTGTGACATCACTGTGTGTATTATCCCTGTACTGTGACATCACTGTGTGTATTATCCCTGTACTGTGACATCACTGTGTGTATTATCCTGTACTGTGACATCACTGAGTGTATTATCTCTGTACTGTGACATCACTGTGTCTATTATCTCTTTACTGTGACATCACTGTGTGTATTATCCCTGTACTGTGACATCACTGTGTGTATTATCTCTGTACTGTGACATCACTGTGTGTATTATCCCTGTACTGTGACATCACTGTGTGTATTATCCTGTACTGTGACATCACTGTGTGTATTATCCTGTACTGTGACATCACTGTGTGTATTATCCCTGTACTGTGACATCACTGTGTGTATTATCCCTGTGCTGTGACATCACTGTGTGTATTATCTCTGTGCTGTGACATCACTGTGTGTATTATCCTGTACTGTGACATCACTGTGTGTATTATCCCTGTACTGTGACATCACTGTGTGTATTATCCTGTACTGTGACATCACTGAGTGTATTATCTCTGTACTGTGACATCACTGTGTGTATTATCCTGTACTGTGACATCACTGTGTGTACTATCCCTGTACTGTGACATCACTGTGTGTATTATCCCTGTACTGTGACATCACTGTGTGTATTATTTCTGTGCTGTGACATCACTGTGTGTATTATCCTGTACTGTGACATCACTGTGTGTATTATCCTGTACTGTGACATCACTGTGTGTATTATCCCTGTACTGTGACATCACTGTGTGTATTATCCCTGTACTGTGACATCACTGTGTGTATTATCCCTGTACTGTGACATCACTGTGTGTATTATCCCTGTACTGTGACATCACTGTGTGTATTATCTCTGTTCTGTGACATCACTGTGTGTATTATCCCTGTACTGTGACATCACTGTGTGTATTATCCCTGTACTGTGACATCACTGTGTGTATTATCCCTGTACTGTGACATCACTGTGTGTATTACCCTGTACTGTGACATCACTGTGTGTATTATCCCTGTACTGTGACATCACTGTGTGTATTGTCCCTGTACTGTGACATCACTGTGTGTATTATCCTGGTACTGTGACATCACTGTGTGTATTATCCTGGTACTGTGACATCACTGTGTGTATTATCCTGGTACTGTGACATCACTGTGTGTATTATCCCTGTACTGTGACATCACTGTGTGTATTATCCCTGTACTGTGACATCACTGTGTGTATTATCCCTGTACTGTGACATCACTGTGTGTATTATCCCTGTACTGTGACATCACTGTATGTATTATCCCTGTACTGTGACATCACTGTGTGTATTGTCCCTGTACTGTGACATCACTGTGTGTATTGTCCCTGTACTGTGACATCACTGTGTGTATTGTCCCTGTACTGTGACATCACTGTGTGTATTGTCCCTGTACTGTGACATCACTGTGTGTATTGTCCCTGTACTGTGACATCACTGTGTGTATTATCCCGGTACTGTGACATCACTGTGTGTATTATCCTGGTACTGTGACATCACTGTGTGTATTATCCCTGTACTGTGACATCACTGTGTGTATTGTCCCTGTACTGTGACATCACTGTGTGTATTATCCTGGTACTGTGACATCACTGTGTGTATTATCCTGGTACTGTGACATTACTGTGTGTATTATCCTGGTACTGTGACATCACTGTGTGTATGTTGTATTAGTGCGGGGGGGGGGGGGGGGATACTACGCTGCTCTTCTAATTTTCATCACACACCTCTGATGATTTAGTCGGGCCTACTATGGTCCTGACTGATGAAACGCGTTAGTGGATAACAATGTGCTCCTTTTTGCACACACGATTAATACTCGCTCCAGTTACTCCTTCCTTGTGTGAGCGCATTATATATACTGAGCCCTTACGTGACTACTATACTGAGTGGGATACACATCTATGTTCGCTGTGCACTGCGTATCCTATAAGTAATAGATCCACAGAATATTGTCATTTGCGGTCCTACATACAGGATGGACCATAGAACTGGCTACACTATAATTCCCCTTACAGCCGGCTGGTGCTACTCCCGGGGCATGATGGGAGTTGTAATGTTGTATATTTGTCCTGGAGTAATGGATGGTGAGGAAGTGATCCCCAATATCCCAGGATATCTGTACCCAGTGACTGCACCAGCACAATAGTGGAGTAGTCGGGTGATGGCAGTGACTCATCCGCCGCGTCGCTATCTCACATATACGATCCGCGGTGGGCGAACGGCGATAACATTATCTGACACAATGATTCCAGATAATTGATCAAAATTCTCCGGCGTGGAGCCAAGAACATGAATGAACATGACGGAGGCGAGGATGACGGATCTCGTAATCGGGCGCAATCGCTTACATACCAGAAAGCTCATCCTATAAGTAGACACAGAGGAATTACGGGTTATATTGGGCACTGAGGTGGGGCAGACACAGACGTCATAGGGCCCGATGGCAAAACTCAACACCACACAATATTTAGATCTATTCTTTTTTCTGATTCCCACCTATTCTTCTGACTTGTTAAATGATATAATTGCGGCTGCTGGCTACCACCACTAGGGGGAGCTCACTGCATGCGGAGGCTATATGTGCATATGCGTACAGCTAGGAACCTGGCTTCCCAGCAGCACAGAGTATTTTCAAAGAGCAGTTTGTAGGGGGAATTGACTTGTCCATTCATTTGAAGATCTTAGTGAAGACAGGGCTACTGGAAGGAGCAGAGTCCACCAGAAGTACAGAGTATTTCAGGAATGTGCATTGCTCTTTTCCTTCAGATTCTTTCTCTACTTGTACTTCAGTGTAATAAGCTTTCTATCATTTCCATCCAATAAAACATATCACAGCCCCGATCCAGGTCATTAGTAATTAGCAGCAGAATTGCACAACTCCCAGAGCTGCGCTCTGACATTACAGGAGGTGTTATCCTGGAGAGGCATAATAAGGAAAGGTGAAATGTGATAAGAGAAATGGAGAAGTGTGTCATGTAAGACAGGAGATAGAGACAAGGCTCAAGATCACCATCCAAAACCAGCCAAGAAGATTCCAGCACCACGGACAGGGCAGGATGTAACATATAGTACCATGGACAGGGGATGATGTAACATATAGCACCATGGACCGGGCGGGATGTCACATAGCGCCATGGACAGGGGATGATGTCACTTATAGCATGGACAGGGGATGATGTCACTTATAGCATGGACAGGGGATGATGTCACTTATAGCATGGACAGGGGATGATGTCACTTATAGCATGGACAGGGGATGATGTCACTTACAGCACCATGGATAAGGGATTATGTAACATATAGTACCATGGACCGGGCGGGATGTCACATAGTGCCATGGACAGGGGATGATGTCACTTATAGCACGGAGAGAGGATGATGTCACTTATAGCGCCATGGATAGGGCAGGATGTCACAGCACCATGGACAGGGGATTATGTAACATATAGCACCATGGACCGGGCAGGATGTCACATAGCGCCATGGACAGGGGATGATGTCACTTATAGCATGGAGAGAGGATGATGTCACTTATAGCATGGACAGGAGATGATGTCACTTATAGCACCATGGACACAGAACAATACCTCAGAACCATGAAGAGGGGACAATATGACTGATCACCTCATGGACAGAGGCTACTATTAGCTATGGGACTCCTCCATACTTGCTGCCCTATATACGCCGGCCATCCCTGCGGTGCTGTTACTTAGATCATTATCCCCAGGCTCATGTAATGTATCATCGCTCTGCAGGATCCTCTGAACATTATTTACTAGTTATCAAGCACATTAAATCTAATGGCTTCAGCTCTCATCTCTGCACATTAGAAACACATAGAATCTGTGTGAAAAGAGAACTTCACCTGGAGGGGGCAGCACTCCCTGACATCATATCATCAGACTCAAGACGTCCAGTGAATACAGATGGGACGATCTCTGTGTATTCCTGTATATAACACAGGGACATATCCCCCTCCCCACCAGGTATGCACATAATAGGGTACCAAGGTACTAACAGACTTGGTTAGCAGTATAGTCCCATGGGGTTCATCCCTATCACAGGGGCCTTCCTCCTTTCTGCCCATAATGCACCTTCCCTCTCTCCATATCTTCTATTTGGCCGAGATGTCAGGACTTGGCTCTGTATTATAACCTTCTCTGCTGCTTTACCCTCCTGTTTGTACTCTGATTTACTAAATATCTGAGGAACAAAGAAACTGCAGCTGCATCCCCCTCCTCTCCCTCCAATATTTTACTGTTGAACAAAGAAACTGCAGCTGCATCCCCCTCCTCTCCCTCCAATACTTTACTGTTGACAGATGTTTTTGGGAACCATAACCTGTAGGAACCAAGTGGACTGACCGGCAGCTGGAAGGTGAGGTTCTACTCTTGGTCTGATATGGAGCCAGTTCTAAATATGTAGGGGTCCTAGAAGTCTTCCAATGGGATGTCTCATTTTTCTCCTGTTATGATGAGCTGATTAAAAGCTGCTGCTCGTCCCAAAGACTCCTGTGGATTAGTGGGAGAAAATAACAAAATACTGCTATTTTAGATGCATGTCCTTCATACCAACTGAACAAATCCCTACATCCAGCCCCAATCTCTTCCAGACGTTGCGACAACACAAAGCCTTCTGGATTTACAAATTTGGCACCAACCCAAAGTGGCCTTAACAACAGCGTAGAATCCTCCTTTATAATAAATCCGTTCCTGATCTATACATATTGCCAGTTTCTATTATTTGCACTCACGCGTTTCTTTCTTCATTTTCATTCCCATTCATCACTTCTATTCTATTCATTTTCCATTGTCCTCACTTTCTCTCCATTCTCTCATCACTGCACATTTTATCCTATCTCTTATATTTTTATATTCCTCCATACTAGTATATACTATAACACTCCTCCCCCCCCCCCCGGCGCATCCCCTATATATCTACGTCACTCCATCTATGACCTGCCGCCTCACATTCACATCTTCTTTCCATTATCCTTCCTCTGGCCTTCTCCTCTTCTCTTCTTTCTCTTTCCCTCCCTCATACATCTCCTTCTTCCTGCTCTACCTATTCTGTTCCCATATTCTCCCCCTCACTACCCCTCTAGTTTATGTTTTTCTCTGCTAGTTCATGTTGTGTCCAATCACTTGCCCTTTCTCCTGCCCTCTTTCCCTACACTCATTCCCCATGTTGCGCATGCACGACTCTCTCATTCCCTGCGCATGTGCAATAGGTAGCAATGCTGGCGCCACCTGCTGTTTTGTTTGGGTTACAACGTCTCTCTCTATATATTTCAGCCTATCCATCCACTATTCTCCTGACTTCCCTCACTTACACTACTGGTCTTGTAGGCCTGATGAAGACGCTAGTACAGCATTGAAACGCGTTGCCTTTACCTCTGTACGTATAGGTCCAAGTGGATGTAATAAAAGAAGGTTTATTACATACACTTGGACCTATACATTGTCATTGCTGACCTTACCTGTCCTTTGTCTACCGGGTCCGTACCTTGTGGGACCTCCAGCCTCAGCGGCCGCTCATACTTTAACCCATGTCTTTGGGTCAGCTTAGTATCATGATTTAAGTCAAAGCTAGCCCAAAAACCAGGTCCATAGAGACGACTGCCATCAAGGATCCACCTATACCCGACACCAACCTGGACTCAAGCCCTGGCGCCAGATGGATCAGTGACCAAGACTGAAGTCTATGGATAAAGGGGCTCTGATAGGTGAAGGGGAAGCCCAATGGCTTCACTGTGACCCTGTATAAGCTCAGGGCAGTCCATAAATCTGACGGACAGTCAGATAACTACTCCCATCATTGTACAGAGGCAACTTCCAGTGATCCATCCCCCACTTTGCATTCTTCCCCCTGTAGACAGGTTGTGGAGCTGATTTGTCCCCCCTCGGCGCGGAGAGGAGTGCGAGGAGTTAATTAGCGCTAATTACCACGGAGAGCGGCAAGTCTGATGTCAGAAGGTTGGGATCGCTCCGGGGACACAATGAGAGGAAATACCGCCAGATACTGTAATAATGAACCTGTAAGAGATGGGGGGAGGGGCGGCATGAATATAGAAAACCGTAGCCCATATAATTATAATGAGGAATGGGGAAAGGTCGTCTCCGCACGTGACTGGCATAGACTTATATATGGGATGGCCTACAGCCTCCGGCTCTCCAGCTGTTGGGAGTAGTAGTCGTGGAACAGCTGGTGACCCTGAGGGGTGCGGACCTCTGATCAACATCATGGCTGCCTACAGGAGCACTGGTCACATTATAGGGATGGGGGTCAGTGATGTACACCCCTTCTCAATACTCCAGGGGAGCGCCTATAGACCGGGGTTGTGTATCTGTACATGCCCCTCATGTATAATGGACAGGCTGAAGTCCAGGCTGTTTAGCTCACAGGATGACCAGTGAGAGATCAGCGACATCGGACGTACCTGGCAGCCCCTTATCTTTATCTCTCTAAGGCTGGAGGAATAGTCTAGGAAGGAGTTGTGATAAATCTGTCTCTAAGAAAGAGTTAAACCCACGAACAATAACAGGGAATGTGAGGAATCATTGACTTCTCGGCGTCCCCTGAGATCGCTGCCTTTATTTCCTATGTAATTGATCCTCAGCCTCCCCCCCCCACCTCTCCCACCACCATCACCCTGATTGTCTTCTTAAGCACTTAGAGCAACCGCACCGGAAGAGCGATCCTGATATATCAGCTGTGATCTCAGGAGAAATACATCTGAAGAGGCTCCACATGAGCTGTCACCCGGCTTTCCGAGACTCCTGAATGACTAGACAGGCATAGATACACCCTGAGCTGCGATATTGATGCATAGGGAGCTTTTGTTCCCTCTAAAATAGCACCACACCTGTCCACAGGTTAAAGTCTGGTATTGCAGCTAAGCCCCATTCACTTTATTGGAGCTGCAATACCAGACACAACCTGTAGACAAGGGTGGCGCTGTATCTGGAACAAAAATAAAAATGTTCTGGGCACCCCTTATAGGCATTGGTCTCCAAGCTGTGGCTCCTCAGGTAGCTTTCTGCAATCTAAGCATGCTGGGAGTTGTAATGTTACAACCGCTGAGTCAGGCCGGGACCCCATGGGACTTAATCGCAGCGCTAAAGCATGATCGCATTGCGGTTCTTTCCACAGCACTTTGAAGAGAAAGTTCACGGAACGGCTTTGCAAATCGCAGTGTGGCCACACATGAAACCCATGAATCGCATGAATCCCATCCCCTTTGCTTGCACTGTACAACGCTGCGATTTTTCCCGCAGCGTCTCCGCTGCGAGCAAATCGCGACGTTTACATCCCGTGGGGCCCCGGCCTTAAGGTTATTAGAAGAAAACAAATTATCTATGAACCTGAGATACACACCGCCGCCGGCGCCAACAGATTTAGCTCATTCTGAACAGGAATTTTTGGGAGGAAAATAAATGCTCATGTGCAGCAGCTGCGGCCCCGGCGGAGGAGGGGGAGGCTGGAATAATAACCAGATCTAGATCTAACAGCCGGGACGCAGGACTGGAACGTCGGGGTCAATAAGTAATGGGGCGTAGAAGTATCTGCCCCAGGTGTGGCAAAGAAGGAAATGGAGACTACAGCTCCGGTAATACAGTCTTAAGTCGTGGCCCTAAGTGGCGAAATCATGGTGTTCTGGCCATGGCGGAAATGATAAAGAAGTGCCATATAGTGAACATATAATACTACAATATAGTGCTGCAATAGTGCCATATAGTGAACATATAATACTACCATACAGCTCTGAAATAATAGCGTATAGTCAAAATATAATACTGCCGTACAGTGATTAAATAGTACCATATAGTGAACATATAATACTGCTATACAGTGATGAACTACTGCCATATAGTGAACATATAATTCTACCATATAGTGCTCAATAGAGTCATATAGTGAACATATAATACTACCATACAGTGCTGCAATAGTGCCATATAGTGAACATATAATACTACCATACAGCGATTAAATAGTACCATATAGTGAACATATAATACTGCCATACAGTGATTAAATAGTACCATTTAGTGAACATATAATACTGCCATACAGTGATGAACTACTGCCATGTAGTGAACATATAACACTGCCATATAGTGCTGCAATAGAGTCATATAGTGAACATATACTACCATACACTGCTGCAATAGTGCCATATAGCGAACATATAATTCTACCACATAGTGCTGCAATAGTAATATAGTGAACAGATAATACTACCGTACAGTGCTGCAATACTACCATATAGTGAGCATATAATACTGCCATACAGTGATTAAATAAAACCCATTGTGAACATATAACAGTCCCGTCCATACAATGCCACATAATAGTGCCATATTGTGTACACATTATACAATCAGCATCATAAATGGGTAAAGATGAGCTGGGGCAATAACTATTTTTTTGCCGTTGCTTTATATAGACCTGTATGGATGACCTCATAGTAATTGCACCCTTATGACATCACACGAGATGGCGCTGTTCTAATATATGATGTCATCGGTTGGACACTGCAGGTTTTGTGCGGAGAATGAAGGTGTCAGTTCTGAGATGCTTCACCTTTAATGGATTCTATTCTTGTGTAGATGGCGATTGTAAGAAGGGATTGAAAGGTCAGTTATCAGGAGAGCGCTCAAGTGCTCATGTGGAAATCCGCAATACATGTGACAAGTGCTGGAGATGAAGCGGGGTGTGTTGGGCCCAGCTGCAGTGATCAGTACATATCAGTGGAGATGAGCCATGTATGAGAGGTCAGAGCAGAAACACGTCTCATCTCATATCATGTCAATCTAGTCCTGCTGAAATACTCTGTGCTGCCAGAAAACTCATAAGAAACCATTTCAGATTACAGAGCTCCATGAGCCCCATAGACTTCATATGACCACTGCCCCAATAAAACCCCACCTAGTCGCTGTCTCCTTGGGACAAGTCAGTAACACTTCTGGATGGAATACCCCTTTAAAAAATATAAATCTTTCTACCTGCAACCACCTCTAGAGGGAGCCCTTTACTAGAGATAGATTTATCATTAAGTTCAATGTATAGAATAAGCTCCCCTAGTGGTGAGGGCAGGCAGGTAGAAGCTGCTACTAGTAGGAGCAGTTTACTAATGATGAGTTGCATATATACATTGAGCTCCCTCTATTGGTGAGGGCAAACAGACAGAGGGAACAGCTTACACTAATGCCAATTTATCATTGACTTCAATGCATGCAGGGAGCTCCCTCTAGTGGTGTCAACAGGCCGGCAGTACCCGCCACTAGAGGGATATACATTGAGCTCCCTCTAGTGGTGAGGGCAAACAGACAGAGGGAACAGCTTACTAATGCCAATTTATCATTGACTTCAATGCATGCAGTGAGCTCCCTCTAGTGGTGACGCCAAGCAGGCAACATTTTATCATAGAAACCTGACAATGTAGAAGATTTGGATCTCTGTGTCAGAAAAATGAAGCTGTTGGCGCTATATAAATATATTTAGAAATGGACCAGCACAGGATTTTGGATTCATTTGGGTTATAATAGCAAAATTATATGAAAATTTTAAAGTGCCATGGCTATCTGAGGGACACTAAAGTGGAGTTTCCCTTTAAATAATAGACTCCTATCATGGCTGTAGAGGTGTCGTCTGACTTGTAATGAGAATTGGCCGAGATGTCAGACAGGTCGATGAACACGGGACAAGAGCTGCCGGACGTCACTCTGTAATGACCTCTCAACTAAATAGCCGGACGACTGACGGCTGATCAGATCATCGCCGGCTCCCGCTGACGTGATTAGACTCTTCACTTCCAGGATTCTTAGACAGCTCTGTGGTCATGGAAATAAAGTGAATTAAGAGAAATGTACAGAACATTCTGATCTGAGACAATGGCAAAAAATACTATGAGTATGTAATGGGGAGGAGAGCATAATAACAACCAAAACATGGCCCCCCTTCTAGATCACACCCCATGGCCCCCGCACAGGACAACCCACAGCCCATAAAGTAGTGACATGGAATACGGACTGTTCTATTGTAAATGGGGGAGAGCTTCTGTACAAGGTAACATGGCGGGCAGCAAAGGACGATCTGCAGCTCAACTGTTTTTAAATATTTCGGTAATAAGGGGTTAAATTCTCCCCCCTCTTTGTCGTTCCATTCCAGTATTAGCATTCAGGTGACGCCTCAATAAGGAGAGACAATATTATCACTTATTAGGTAAAGTCTCTGAGGCATCGTAAATTCGGACCCTCATCTCCAAGGACGACAAAACAAGGAGGATGATTGATGCGATTATGTCGCCGCCACGTGCCAGACCCTCTAATAAGGACCCCAGACCATCTCCACTCACTTCATTAATAGCTCTCATTATCCCTAATAAACTCACTCATTTCACCATGGATACAGAAAAACAAGGACCAGAAATATGGAGCCAAGTTATGTGTGTGAACGACAACCAGGGGAATGAGATATAAATCAGTGTACACAGGACAGAAACCGCAAGAGGGATTACAGAAGAATAAGACTGTCCTACAGAACTGCTCATCAATATAGGGTGCGGATACTAAACCTTCCAAATAATACTGCCCCCTATATTCAGGAATATAACTACTATAATACTGCCCCTATGTACAAGAATATAAATACTATAATACTACTCCTATGTACAAGAATATAACTACTATAATACTGCTCCTATGTACAAGAATATAACTACTATAATACTACTCCTATGTACAAGAATATAACTACTATAATACTGCTCCTATGTACAAGAATATAACTACTATAATACTGCCCCTATGTACAAGAATATAACTACTATAATACTATTCCTATGTACAAGAATATAACTACAATAATACTGCTCCTATGTACAAGAATATAACTACTATAATACTACTCCTATGTACAAGAATATAACTACTATAATACTGTTCCTATGTACAAGAATATAACTACTATAATACTACCTCCTATGTACAATAATATAACTACTATAATACTACTCCTATGTACAAGAATATAACTACTATAATACTGCTCCTATGTACAAGAATATAACTACTATAATACTACCTCCTATGTACAATAATATAACTACTATAATACTGCCTCCTATGTACAAGAATATAACTACTATAATACTGCTCCTATGTACAAGAATATAACTACTATAATACTGCTCCTATGTACAAGAATATAACTACTATAATACTACCTCCTATGTATAATAATATAACTACTATAATACTGCCTCCTATGTACAAGAATATAACTACTATAATACTACCTCCTATGTACAAGAATATAACTACTATAATACTGCCTCCTATGTACAAGAATATAACTACTATAATACTGCTCCTATGTACAAGAATATAACTACTATAATACTGCTCCTATGTACAAGAATATAACTACTATAATACTACCTCCTATGTATAATAATATAACTACTATAATACTGCTCCTATGTACAAGAATATAACTACCCCATATGTAAAAGAATATAACTACTATAATACTGCTTCTATGTACAAGAATATAACTACTATAATACTGCTCCTATGTACAAGAATATAACTACTATAATACTACCCCTATGTACAAGAATATAACTACAATAATACTACCTTCTATGTACAAGAATATAACTACTATAATACTACCTCCTATGTACAAGAATATAACTACTATAATACTACCTCCTATGTACAAGAATATAACTACTATAATACAGCTCCTAAGTACAGGAATATAACTACTATAATACTGCCCCCTATGTACAAGAATATAACTACTATAATACTACTCCTATGTACAAGAATATAATTACTATAATACCGCCCCCTATGTACAAGAATATAATTACTATAATACCGCCCCCTATGTACAAGAATATAACTACTATAATACTGCCCCTATGTACAAGAATATAACTACTATAATACTGCTCCTATGTACAAGAATATAACTACTATAATACTGCCTCCTATGTACAAGAATATAACTACTATAAGGGTGCATGCACACTATGTAACGCCGGGCGTGTATGAGAGCCGTACACGCCGGCGTTACAGCAGGGCTGCCGAACACTTCCCATTCACTTCAATGGGAGCGCTCGTAAACGCCGCTGTTACGAGCGCTCCCATTGAAGTGAATGGGAAGTGTTCGGCAGTCTGCCGTAATGCCGGCGTGTACGGCTCTCATACACGCCCGGCGTTACGTAGTCTGCATGCACCCTTATACTGCCACCTGTGTACAAGAATATAACTACTATAATACTGCTCCTATGTACAAGAATATAACTACTATAATACTGCCTCCTATGTACAAGAATATAACTACTATAATACTGCCCCCTATGTACAAGAATATAACTATTATAATACTGCCCCCTATGTACAAGAATATAACTACTATAATAATGCCCCTTATGTACAAGAATATAACTACTATAATACTGCCCCTATGTACAAGAATATAACTACTATAATACTGCTCCTATGTACAAGAATATAACTACTATAATACTACCCCATATGTACAAGAATATAACTACTATACTACTGCTTCTATGTACAAGAATATAACTACTATAATACTGCTCCTATGTACAAGAATATAACTGCTATAATACTATCTCCTATATACAAGAATATAACTACTATAATACTGCTCCTATGTACAAGAATATAACTACTATAATACTGCTCCTATGTACAAGAATATTACTACTATAATACTGCTCCTATGTACAAGAATATAACTACAATAATACTACCTTCTATGTACAAGAATATAACTACTATAATACTACCTCCTCTGTACAAGAATATAACTACTATAATACTACCTCCTATGTACAAGAATATAACTACTATAATACAGCTCCTAAGTACAGGAATATAACTACTATAATACTGCCCCCTATGTACAAGAATATAACTACTATAATACTACTCCTATGTACAAGAATAGAATTACTATAATACCGCCCCCTATGTACAAGAATATAACTACTATAATACTGCCCCTATGTACAAGAATATAACTACTATAATACTGCCCCTATGTACAAGAATATAACTACTATAATACTGCCCCCTATGTACAATAATATAACTACTATAATACTGCCCCCTATGTACAAGAATATAACTACTATAATACTGCCCCCTATGTACAAGAATATAACTACTATAATAATGCCCCCTATGTACAAGAATATAACTACAATAATAATGCCCCCTATGTACAAGAATATAACTACTATAATACTGCTCCTATGTACAAGAATATAACTACTATAATACTGCCCCCTATGTATAAGAATATAACTACTATAATACTGCTCCTATGTACAAGAATATAACTACTATAATACTGCCACCTATGTACAAGAATATAACTACTATAATACTGCCTCCTATGTACAAGAATATAACTACTATAATACTGCCTCCTATGTACAAGAATAAAACTACTATAATACTGCCTCCTATGTACAAGAATATAACTACTATAATACTGCCCCCTATGTACAAGAATATAACTACTATAATAATGCCCCCTATGTACAAGAATATAACTACTATAATACTGCTCCTATGTACAAGAATATAACTACTATAATACTGCTCCTATGTACAAGAATATAACTACTATAATACTACTCCTATGTACAAGAATATAACTACTATAATACTGCCACCTATGTACAAGAATATAACTACTATAATACTACCCCTATGTACAAGAATATAACTACTATAATACTACTCCTATGTACAAGAATATAACTACTATAATACTGCCACCTATGTACAAGAATATAACTACTATAATACTGCTCCTATGTACAAGAATATAACTACTATAATACTACTCCTATGTACAAGAATATTATTACTATAATACCGCCCCCTATGTACAAGAATATAATTACTATAATACCGCCCCCTATGTACAAGAATATAACTACTATAATACTGCCCCTATGTACAAGAATATAACTACTATAATACTGCTCCTATGTACAAGAATATAACTACTATAATACTGCCTCCTATGTACAAGAATATAACTACTATAATACTGCCACCTATGTACAAGAATATAACTACTATAATACTGCTCCTATGTTCCTATGTACAAGAATATAAAACTACTATAATACTACTCCTATGTACAAGAATATAACTACTATAATACTGCCACCTATGTACAAGAATATAACTACTATAATACTACCCCTATGTACAAGAATATAACTACTATAATACTACTCCTATGTACAAGAATATAACTACTATAATACCGCCACCTATGTACAAGAATATAACTACTATAATACTGCTCCTATGTACAAGAATATAACTACTATAATACTACCTCCTATGCAAGAATATAACTACTATAATACTGCTCCTATGTACAAGAATATAACTACTATAATACTACTCCTATGTACTAGAATATAATTACTATAATACCGCCCCCTATGTACAAGAATATAATTACTATAATACCGCCCCCTATGTACAAGAAAATAACTACTATAATACTGCCCCTATGTACAAGATTATAACTACTATAATACTGCTCCTATGTACAAGAATATAACTACTATAATACTGCCTCCTATGTACAAGAATATAACTACTATAATACTGCCACCTATGTACAAGAATATAACTACTATAATACTACTCCTATGTACAAGAATATAACTACTATAATACTGCCCCCTATGTACAAGAATATAACTACTATAATACTGCCCCCTATGTACAAGAATATAACTACTATAATAATGCCCCCTATGTACAAGAATATAACTACTATAATACTGCCCCCTATGTACAAGAATACAACTACTATAATACTGCTCCTATGTACAAGAATATAACTACTATAATAATGCCCCCTATGTACAAGAATACAACTACTATAATACTGCTCCTATGTACAAGAATATAACTACTATAATACTGCTCCTATGTACAAGAATATAACTACTATAATACTGCTCCTATGTACAAGAATATAACTACTATAATACTGTCATCTATGTACAAGAATATAACTACTATAATACTGCCTCCTATGTACAAGAATATAACTACTATAATACTGCCCCCTATGTACAAGAATATAACTACTATAATAATGCCCCCTATGTACAAGAATATAACTACTATAATACTGCTCCTATGTACAAGAATATAACTACTATAATACTGCCACCTATGTACAAGAATATAACTACTATAATACTGCTCCTATGTACAAGAATATAACTACTATAATACTGCCTCCTATGTACAAGAATATGACTACTATAATACTGCCTCCTATGTACAAGAATATAACTACTATAATACTGCCCCCTATGTACAAGAATATAACTACTATAATACTGCCCCCTATGTACAAGAATATAACTACTATAATAATGCCCCCTATGTACAAGAATATAACTACTATAATACTGCTCCTATGTACAAGAATATAACTACTATAATACTGCCTCCTATGTACAAGAATATAACTACTATAATATTGCTCCTATGTACAAGAATAAAAACTACTATAATACTGCCATCTATGTACAAGAATATAACTACTATAATACTGCCTCCTATGTACAAGAATATAACTACTATAATACTGCCATCTATGTACAAGAATATAACTACTATAATACTGCCTCCTATGTACAAGAATATAACTACTATAATACTACTCCTATGTACAAGAATATAACTACTATAATACTGCCCCCTATGTACAAGAATATAACTACTATAATACTGCTCCTATGTACAAGAATATAACTACTATAATACTGCCACCTATGTACAAGAATATAACTACTATAATACTGCCTCCTATGTACAAGAATATAACTACTATAATACTGCCCCCTATGTACAAGAATATAACTACTATAATACTGCCCCCTATGTACAAGAATATAACTACTATAATACTGCCCCCTATGTAGAAGACTATAACTACTACAGTATATGGGACTGGTATATAAGTGTTACATGGTAGACTTATTGTGCAGTATATGGCAGTATTATTTAGGCACTGTACTGTATAGTGCTATTACATTTTTTTTTATTACTCCAGTCACATCCAAACCTGCATTTACAATTTTGTTGCTTGCCCCTGGGTTCATCTACACTAGACAGTTACCATACTATATTGGTCTCTCTTATCAAGAATGCAGCAGGATTCTGGAGGCAGCTTTGGATGTGACTAGAGTATAAACAACTATAATGTAATCACATAAGAAGCAGAGTTGAGTTTCCTGGGAGATTTTACATTCAGTTGTTCATGGGAAAAATACACAAAAAAACCCAGAAGAAAATAGTAAATAAGTGCGTGTTAGTGGCCAGCGGGGAAATTACAGAGAATCATCTGCAGCGCAGGCACAGAGAGATGCTGCCATGCAGATAGGCCGGGTAATGTGTGCCCATATCTATCCCTCTGTGATGGAATTACAAATCAGGGTCAGGGGCACCTCCAGCCACATGTAGCGGGTGAGGAGGAGGAGGATGGTGGGGGCTACAGCTAATACACTGAGGACGGTTGGAAAAATACCAAAAAACTTTTTTGTAAGTGTCTGTAAAGTGTGTACAGCGGACAATAAGACAAAATACACGAGAAGTCCTTGGTATTATCTAGGTAATTTAGTTCTGTGATAAATTCTTAAGAGGTTGATTGTATGAAGTTAATGTGTGCCATACCGTACCCATGTAATACTGCTGTCATGTAGTAGAGCACATATAACATTGTCATTTACTATAGTACCATAGTATGAATATATAACACTGCAATACAGTGATGTAAAGTGAATACGTAGCACTGCCATATGGTGCCATAAAGTGACTAAATAACACTGCCATATAGTGCCATAAAGTAAATAAATAACACTGCCATATAGTGCTGTAAAGTAGATATATAACATGGCCATACAGTGCTACAATCTAACTATATAACACTGCCATATAACATCATAACGTAAATGCACTATATGGAGACAAGTATTGGGACGTGTACACATTACACCTACAGGAGCTTTTATCACCTCCATAGACACTAATATGGAGGTGCGACCTTTCTCTTTCCGTCCTATAAGATTTTGGAGGTGTCTGTAGGAATTTTGCGCCTTCATGTGTGAGGTCAGATACTAATGTAGGATGAGAGTACCTGGGCCGCCATCTCTGTTCTGTGGCTCAGGTCCGGGCTCAGTGCAGCGGTCACCGAACTCCCCGGCCACCCCTTTATGGACCTCGCTTTGTGTGTTGGGGCTCAGTCATGCGGGAGCAGAAAAGAGACCTTTCCAGAACTGTTCTTACAAAGATGGAAACGACCATTGTATAAAATGTCTTGGAATGTGTAAGTAATGAGGTCTCTTCACTGGAGTTAAGGAGCCAAGGCTCACTCCTGAAATACAACCCCAAAGAATCACCGCTCCTCCTCCACCAGACTACAGAGGGCGCAATGTAGTCAGACAGGTAACATTCACCAAATCCAGACTGGTCCATGAGACGGTCGGGTAGTAAGTGTGCACAGTACAGAACACAACTCCACCGCTCTACACTCCAGTGGTGGCCTTGTACTTTACACCCCTCCATCTGACACTTGGCATTGTGCTTTACACCGCTCCATCTGAGACTCGGCATTGTGCTTTACACCGCTCCATCTGACACTCGGCCTTGTGCTTTACACCCCTCCATCTGACACTCGGCCTTGTGCTTTACACCCCTCCATCTGACACTCGGCCTTGTGCTTTACACCCCTCCATCTGACACTCGGCCTTGTGCTTTACACCCCTCCATCTGACACTCGGCCTTGTGCTTTACACCCCTCCATCTGACACTCGGCCTTGTGCTTTACACCCCTCCATCTGACACTCGGCCTTGTTCTTTACACCCCTCCATCTGACACTCGGCATTGTACTTTACACCCCTCCATCTGACACTCGGCATTGTACTTTACACCCCTCCATCTGACACTCGGCATTGTACTTTACACCCCTCCATCTGACACTCGGCCTAGTACTTTACACCCCTCCATCTGACACTCGGCCTTGTACTTTACACCCCTCCATCTGACACTCGGCCTTGTACTTTACACCCCTCCATCTGACACTCGGCCTTGTACTTTACACCCCTCCATCTGACACTCGGCCTTGTACTTTACACCCCTCCATCTGACACTCGGCCTTGTACTTTACACCCCTCCATCTGACACTCGGCCTAGTACTTTACACCCCTCCATCTGACACTCGGCCTAGTACTTTACACCCCTCCATCTGACACTCGGCCTTGTACTTTACACCCCTCCATCTGACACTCGGCCTTGTACTTTACACCCCTCCATCTGACACTCGGCCTTGTACTTTACACCCCTCCATCTGACACTCGGCCTTGTACTTTACACCCCTCCATCTGACACTCGGCCTAGTACTTTACACCCCTCCATCTGACACTCGGCCTTGTACTTTACACCCCTCCATCTGACACTCGGCCTTGTACTTTACACCCCTCCATCTGACACTCGGCCTTGTACTTTACACCCCTCCATCTGACACTCGGCCTTGTACTTTACACCCCTCCATCTGACACTCGGCCTTGAACTTTACACCCCTCCATCTGACACTCGGCCTTGTACTTTACACCCCTCCATCTGACACTCGGCCTTGTACTTTACACCCCTCCATCTGACACTCGGCCTTGTACTTTACACCCCTCCATCTGACACTCGGCCTTGTACTTTACACCCCTCCATCTGACACTCGGCCTTGTACTTTACACCCCTCCATCTGACACTCGGCCTTGTACTTTACACCCCTCCATCTGACACTCGGCCTTGTACTTTACACCCCTCCATCTGACACTCGGCCTTGTACTTTACACCCCTCCATCTGACACTCGGCCTTGTACTTTACACCCCTCCATCTGACACTCGGCATTGTACTTTACACCCCTCCATCTGACACTCGGCATTGTACTTTACACCCGTCCATCTGACACTCGGCATTGTACTTTACACCCGTCCATCTGACACTCGGCATTGTACTTTACACCCCTCCATCTGACACTCGGCATTGTACTTTACACCCCTCCATCTGACACTCGGCATTGTACTTTACACCCCTCCATCTGACACTCGGCCTTGTACTTTACACCCCTCCATCTGACACTCGGCATTGTACTTTACACCCCTCCATCTGACACTCGGCATTGTACATTACACCCTTCCATCTGACACTTGGCATTGTACTTTACTCCGCTCCATCATTGACTGTAGTTCTTCTTTAACCTTTTTCTAGACTTATGTGGATGTCAGGAAAGTTTTTCTCAGTCAGTCACGGTAGTTGGCATCGTCCTCTTGAAGCGCGGCGGTGAGATGAGGGGTGACAGGTGATCTGCAGACGGGTTTCCACACTTTTACACAATATCTCGTCCATGTAAACATCCTAATAAGCAGCATATTGTAGGTGACGCAGACGCCGTCCAGTCACATCACATCAGGCCGTCACCCCCCGCTATCTCTCACTCCTTTCACACACAATCTGTTATTTCCCCGGAGGTCCTGACACCTCCGATCATCATCCGCAGGTTTACTAGGGCAGCCGCTGCCAGGGATGATGAGGATCATAGTAGTCGTGTGTGGAGGTATCAGGGTAGATGACAGAAGAGAGGGGGACCAGTAGGTGGCGCCACCTGGATACAATGTACATCCTACCCCCTGGGTCCACATTGGAGTTGCTCATATCACAGCAGGACAAGGATGATTTGCCTTTAAGACAATCTTGGAAAGCTGAGTAATGACCTCTATGGGGACCTAAATCACCCACCTTTTCTAGACCTCTGAATGGCAATTCAGTGTATTCACAACCACGGCAACAGGAGCTTCAGTGAGAATCACCCAACTTTCCTAAGCTCCTAAATGGCAGATCTGCCTAGTGACAGGGCTTGACTCATACCACCATATAGTGAGGGCTGCATGGAAAGACACTAAATAGTGGGCATACTAAGAATCACCCTGCTTTTCTAGACCCCTGAATGGTAACTCTGCCTTATTGTTACTGCATAACAGAGAGATATGCAAATCCGAAATTGGTACATATTGTATGCTAATACTCAGCTTTCCCGGACCCAGCTGGCGTATATCATTCTGTAACAAGATAGGTTTGACATTCAGGAGTTTGGCAAAGCTGTGTGATAACCACTATTGTGACCAAGTAAAAAAATCACCAAGTTTCCTGAGCCCCTGAATGAGAGTGGTGTCCAGTAACAGGAGCTGAGCTGATATCACTACATACTTTTCATTCAGAAGCCTGGGAAAGCGGTGTGCTAACTCCTATGGACCCTAAGTGGGGAGCATATTATGAATCACCCAGCTTTTCCATGCCCCTGAATCACGGTAGTGTACAATGACTGAAGCTGGAATCATATCACTACCTACTTAGTCAGGTTTGTCAATCAGAGGCCTGGGAAAGCTGTGTGATAACCCCTATGGGGCCATAAATGCTGACCATATTAAGAATTACCCAGCTTTTCTTGAACCCCGATTTGTAAATCTGCCTAGTAACAGGAGCTGGGCTCACATCACTGAATAGCCATTCAGGAGCACCAGAAAGCTGAATGATAACCTCTATGGGAAATGACGTGGTGGCCGCATTAAGAATCACCCAGCTTTCCCAGTACACTAAATGGCCCTATATCACTGCATACTTGTCATTCAGGAATCTGGGGAAGCTGTGTGATACGTTTCCCACATTAACAGTCACCCAGCTTTCCTGTAGAATTTAGAACTTGACAGAAGGTGTACTGGCCCTTTAAATGCATCCCGGCAGCTCGCACCCGACGTGAAGCGCCAACATGGATCTGCCATTAAATAAACAAGCGAATTGTTTTTCACGTGTAATTGTTATCGCTGTATCCGAGCGGATTCCCCTCCCCCATAGCTCTAATAATAGGCGACATCTCCATAGATGGCGCTTCGCCGGTGGGGGGGGGGATTAATATTGTCGTCTTGTCTCTTTCATTTTTTCGTTTTCTTCCGAATAATCTTTTCCTGGAAGTTCCTTACAGATAATTTGTCTAAAGAGACATGGAGTATAATTGACTGACTAGAGAGCAGCAACGTCTACAAGACAAGGACTCCAGTCTGCGCTGTCACCTTACAATGGAGGATTTGTCCTTCCACAACTGCTTGGAGTACATTCTACTGTATTCTGTTCATGAATAGAATGACAGAGCTGCAGTAAAGACTGACACGGAGCAGAAGGGACGGATCTCAGGGAGCTTGTAGCCTGCAGTGAACGTGGAAAAGTTGTCATGTCGCCCCTTGACTTAAATTCCCATTGGCCAGATTTGCTACGGTCGCAAACAGGCAGCTTTCCACATTTTTTGCCCCATTGTCGTCCAATTTGCGACAAACTTTCTGCTATGTGTGAACTTGACGTTACCTTAGGATTCCTGTTCTTGCATTCACCATGGCCGGGTTCACATTGAGCGTATTTTGCACTGTTTGAAAAATTGAAAAAAAACATTTTAAAAAAAACAAAACAAACTTATAAAAATTGCTTCAACCTGCATTTTAAAAACACTGAAAAGAGCAAAATGACAAAACAAAAAAAAAACTATAAAAGCAAATAAAAAATAAAAGAAAAAACTAACAAAAAAAATAATAACGCAATAAAAAAAAAAAAAAAATAAATCCCAGACAAATCCAAATTGTCCATAAATCTTTGCGGGATATAATGAAGATGTCGTTAAGTGAGAAGGGAAATTAACACTGAAAAATCCATAAAAATTTTCATGAAGATTTATAGACAAGATGCGGCTCAGCGACAGGACTGGTAATGAGGATTAAATGAGGATTTAAAGGCCTGTAGGGGGCGCTGCGGCTGAGCATCAGCAAGTGATATGATTCTGTCCCTGAAATCGAATGTAAAATGAAAAAACATGGCCTCTTTTTTTCCAAAAATAGCGCCACACTTGTCCACAGGTTGCAAGTGGTATGGCGATGACGAATGAACACCGCTACAATTCCAAACACAACCACGAATTTGTGCGGCACTGTTTCTGCACAAAACCAGCCATATTTGTCTAACTACTATATTATAAGGCTTGAGTTTTGCAGCAATACTCCTACCGGACACCAGGGGGCGCTATGATGTTTTAAATGAGCCGGTGTAGGCAACCTTCGACAAACTACAAGACCGTGCTGGGGTTTGTAGTTTCACAGCAGCTGGAGTGGCCAAGGGTGCGGATCCCTGTCCTACAGCACAAAGCTCGCTAAAACATAGAGTATATTGCTAACACTTGGTTTTTATACTCCAGTCACAGCCAAAGCTGCATCCACAGTCCTACTGGCTCCAAAGCAATGCAAGAGATGAATGAGTGGGGGAATGGGGGAAGAATAAGTGATCAATGGACCTGAAAAGAGGAATCTAACAATTCAATTATAGTCTAGGGGAAGAAGGAAAGCTTTGGCTGTGACTAGAGAAGAAATATTTTCTTCCTACATTCATCTCATAATTGAAGGCTGAAGTGGCTGTAAAGATTGCGCTCTATATAAGATAAAATGGCGACACCCTACTGGAGACCTCGGATATTGAAGCAATAGAGAAAGAAAGTTATGATCATCATGGCGAGTCAGCTAGGACTTGACAATGAGCCGAGGATCCTTGTAGAGAACCACTTATGGTGCATGTCACATGCTGGACCGAAACGCGTCAGTGATTGGTGTGTATTGATGGCTCTGTCAGGGATAATAAACTCCAGTCCCTGTAATGGATTTCAATCAAACACATGGATGGTCCATACTGGACTGAAACGCGTCCCGGTGTTTTCAGAGCATTGATGACCTTGTGAGGAAATTTATACTGCAATGGATTTCAATCACACAGACAGCCGTGTAGAAGAAAATCTCTGCTGGATTGAAACGCGTCCCTGTTGTTTCAGCAAACTGATGACTTTGTGACATAAAAATATCCTCCAATCACTGCAATTCCTCTCAATCCAACATTGAAACATTATTATGGGAGAAAATATTAAAAAAAACAACTGCTGGATGGAAACGCGTCGGTTTGACAGTGACTTTCTGAGAACCTATATCCTCCAGTCATTGTGACATGTTTCAATCCGACACACAGACTGTGCAGACTGAAATTTTATGATCTTATGAGAAAAAATCTTGCAAAAACCTGTGCTGGATTGAAATGCACCAAGGATATTAACTTTCTCAGAATCTTTTTCCTCCAGTCTCTGTTACATGTCTCAATCCAATGCATACACTGTGCAGACTGAAATGTGTCATGGTGATATAGATCTTATGATCATGATCTTATGAAAAAAAATATGCTAAAAATTGTGCTGGATGGAAACGCGTTAAGTGTTAACGCTGACTTTTTGAGAACCTATATCGTTCAGTCACTGAGACTGTTTCAATCCAACAAGCATACTGTGGAGACCCAATGGCGTCATGACAATAATATACAAAAAACATGTGCTGAATTGAAACGCATCAGTTTCACAATGACTTTTTGAGAACCAATATACTGCAGTTACTGTGATGCTACATTTTGCTTAAAACTGAAGTCCAGTGGTGGATCGAAATGCAGCAGTGTGACTGGAGTATGAGCTCATGTGGAATATATAGCTCAGTCACCATAATAGGTTTTTGATCTTTTTCAAACCCCATCTCAAAAAGTCCATTAAAAAAAAACACAATGTTGGATCAAAATGCGTTTCATCGACTAAACTGTTTTGATGACTCCATGAGCTGAAATATACTCCTGGCATTATAAAGTGTTTGTTGATTCAACACACAGATTGTTGGTAAAAGATCTGTACTGGACTAAAACGCGTTGCACCTGCCTGCATGGAGGGATATTCCCGCCACTATGACGCATTTTATGATATTTTCCAGAGCAAAAAGATTTGTGTTGGATCAAAAGGCATCTGAAAAAATGAAACATGCTAGCGACTGAAGGGATTATTGCGATCAAAGTCACACTAATACATTTCAGTCCTTTAAGAAGAAGGCTACGAAAGATCCCTGGTAGGTTGAAATGCGTCACTAGGGCTGAATCCTATTGCAGAGCCAGTGAGGAAAACTATACCCCAGCCTTTCTTACATGTTGCGAACTGAAACACAGCCTGGTTGAAAAAGAATGTTGTTGGACTGAAATGCGTGAAAAGTGGCGATGGAGTTTCAAACTTTTTCAAAAAGACTAAAAATAGACCCATGTTGGATCAAAACGTATTTCACTGAATGGAGATAATTCAGGATTCTGTTAGGGAAAAAAAAAAAATCTACAGTCATTGTGACTCATATCAATCGAACCAGACCAAAATGCGTCACAGAGATGTAAGCATTTTCATAATTTCGCAAAAATAAAAAAAATAAAAAAAACTGTGCTGGATTGAAACACGTCAAAGGAGACATTTGAGAACCTATATTCCCCAGTGAGTGTGGTGTTTCAGTATACTTAAAACTGACTAGAAAATGCCTGTGGTGGATCAAAACGCGTCACAGAGACCGGAGAAAATTGATGACCCTATGTGGAAAATATAATCCAGTCGCTGTGACAGGTTTTGCTCCTTTTTGAAATTCATCACAAAGAGATTTTAAAAAGGCCATGATCGATCAGAACGCGTTTCATTGACTAAACTGTGTTGACGACTTTGTAAGCAAAAATATACTCCAGAAATTATGAAGTGTTTGTTGATTCAGCACACAGATTTGACTGAAATGCGTTGCAGTGGCCTTAATGAAGGGATGTTTCCCTTACTGTGATACATTGTGATATTTTCAGGATAAATTTTTTTTTTGTCAGATCAATAAAGTAAAACGAGCCAATAGCTAAAGAGTTTTCTTATGCTTCAAGTCACACTTCTTTAAAAAATAAAATAAAATTACTCCAGTCACTGTGGCACGCTGTGAATCGAAACACAGACAGCTTGAAAAAATGTTGGTGTTGGATAAAAATGCGTGAGTCAGTTGATGTTTGATCTTTTTTAAACAGGCTAGTTCCCCACTGGGTCAAAATACATCTCATTGACGCATAAGGAAAAAATACTCTAGAAATTGACGCATTTCAATCTAACAGTGATCTTTTTCAAACATGTCACAGTGACAGAAGTGTACTGGTGACTTAGGAAAATATATACCCCAGGCAGTGTGACGCATTTCGAACCAACAGGAACCTTTTTCAGTTTGTTCGGCACACATTGTCATCGCTATCAGTGGCTAATATAGTCATGTAATAGTGATGCATTTCAATCCATACCAAGTCTTGTTTAGTCTGTTTTTTTGAAGGCCTGAAACGTGTTGGGGACATAGCAGTCTCCTCTAAAAGTCACCAGTATACTCAAGTCATGGTGATAAAGCCATTAATGTGGTGAAGCATTTCAATCCATGTTACAGTAACTGAACCGTATTGATGAAGTATTCACAAAAAAAGAATACCCCATCACTGTGACGCATTTTAATCCAACATGAATCTTCATTAGTTTGCTTGAAAAAATAATAAATGTGGTAGAGTTACTGGAGAACATGTCTCCTCCGATAGCCACCAATAGTGACGCATTGCAGTCCATAGCAGATCTCCTTTAGACTGTTTTTGAAGACCTGAAAAAGATCTCTATAACACTCAAGTCTGCAATGACGCATTTCAATCCATGTCACAGGGACCAAACTGTATTTTTGAATTAGTCAGAAAAAAAATATCCCAGTCGCTATGACGCACTTTGATCCAATATGAATCTTTTTCATTTCGTACCGATCTATGGATTGTCAGTGACAATAAACAAGGATCCACTGCCACTAGCACCAGTGATGCATTTCAGTCTATAGTAAATCTTTCATCTCTGAAACGCGTTAGTACTGATGTATTTGTATGGACAGAGGTTAATTCCTCCTAATACTCTAGACTTGACCACACGCGTTTCACTCTCCGATTACCTAGGAGTATCAACCTATGGATTGTCAGTGAGCTTAAACAATGATCCGCTATCACAAGTCACGTTGATGCGTTTCAATCCATAAAAGATTGTAGTCTTTTTTTTTTGAAGGCCTGAAACGTGCTAGCGACTAAAGTATATTTAGGGACTGTGAGGTTAATTCTTCCTGACGCTCAGTCCTGGACCCACGCGTTTCACTCTCCATGTACCTGGAGATATGGACCTGTGACTTATCAGTGACATTAAACAATGAGGCTCCGGCACAAAAATACATTCATTGTGAATCATATTTTGTGTCTGTTTCGAATGACATTAGCCACTGAAGTACCGTTTTGACATGTAAGGGATTAATTGTTCCTGACTACACGCATTTCACTCCCCATGTTCCTGGAGGCACCGACCTGTGGATAGTCAGCGACATTAAACCTGTCACTAGTCACATGCTTTGAAGTATATGTATGGACTACAAGCAATTAATTCTTTCTGCCACTCCAGTCCCGACCACACGCGTTTCACTCTCAACCTGTGGATTGTTAGTGATATCGAGCAATGTGCGGTTGTCACGTCGCTCGGCGTCTCAGGGACAACATGACAAAGCGTCTTTCAGGAATTGTAATAATTTGCTTTAATTAAATCTGGAAAAGAGCTGAGCTGTAATTACCGCTAATAACTGCCGCATGAATAATACACCGCCCGCTGCCAGCACCAGTCACATGATCGGCAGCAGGTCTACACATCTGTACTACAACTCCCAGCAGGACCCCCTTGTGTCCCCCACTGTGATAACATCATATGCCTCTATTATGTATTAGCAAAGATGTGTTTACCAAAGGTGTATTACCCTTTCTAGCAGCTGCCTGACACTAGCACACGGTCTACAGGGCAATGATAAAATTACAGGCCCTTTCCAGCAGCTGCCTGACACCAGCAAACACTTAACCAGCTGCTGGAAACCTTCGTTACCCTTCCCTGTTTTCTAACATTGCAGAACCTTTGGCGGCCACATTTTGTCAGGTTCTCACCCCCTCAATTATTGTTCCGACCGACCAGGAATGGGTCCCCAGTATCAAAGGGCCCTGTTCCAATTGGAGATCTATACCAATGTACCATGTAAGTTTTTGCTGTCATATCAGCTGACAATGGTGTGACTGTAGTCTCGATGGACGTCACCGCGCACTGCGAGAAGCCCTCACTGATTACGTTGATACGTGATTCATCACAGCCGCAGATAGATGTGATTGATCCAAGCGTCGTCACCAGATAATGGACAGATGTCAGAGATAATATGGGGGCCCCATCCCTGATCACACCCTAACAGAGCAGCTCTAATACTGCTGGATTATTCTGTGTGACACAGCGCCACCTGCTGTACACTGTGCAGTACTGCTGCTGCCTGGAATCCAGGTTTTTGTCCTGGCTCAGTATAGAGTGTTCGCCCTAGTGAAGAATTTCTGCGCCTTCTTGTTACAATTGCAGGGACAGCGCCACCAAGTGTGCAAAATTATACAATAACTTGCCATACAGAAAGCCTGAGTAAGATGCTGGCAGTAGGGCGGTGGGCTGGCCTCAGCTTCTGCCCCATTAGGGTCTACATCCAGGGCTGACAGCTAGCAGAGAGCTTGACAAGGATTAGAAAAGCCTAATAGAATTGACCTGCAGCCACCACTAGAGGGAGCTCACTGCACAGAGATATGTGTACCCAAGTTCTGTATACTATAGTATGCAGTGAGCGCCCTCTAGTGGTGGCAGAATGATATCATGTAGCTGTCTGTGCAGAATCCTTTAGGGGATTTGAAGCTTTATGGGTAAACAGAGCACATCTAACCCTATAACAGGAAGGTGAAACTGGATTAACCCCTTACCTTCTGCACCTATACATCGCAACAAGAATTCCCTAATCTGGTGGGCACAATGACACCCAGCTCCCTGCTGATGAGCGGTCGTGGACCCAGCTACTATAGGGGCCACCACTTCATATACATAGTCAGTAGACATGGGAGAGGGGCATAAATCCACAGCCCCAGGGTTGTGTAATAGTTTGTACCCGCTGCATGTAGGACTGACAACCTTGGTACAAATCTGAAGGTTTATTCACATGTGGCAGAAATTTGTGTCCCAAACACCTAAATATGGTTGTGCCATATTCTTGCTGCCGATGAAACAACCACATATCTGGAGCGGAGGTGGATTTTCCGGCTTCTCACTGCATGTTACATGCAGAAACCACACGGACCCCATTATAGTCTATGGGGTCCGCGAGTTTCCTAGGTAATTGCTTTTTAAGGTGTATAGGTTTCAGTTTGGGGAGTCCCCAAGCGGACCCCCCGTGGGGAAACCCAAGCACAGATGTGAACCAGGCACAGCTGTAAATGATGTGCAGATCTCACAGAGCATGGTCTACACTGATACATTGTAACAATCTAACAGAGAGATGTGTGCGGCTGCTGTTGGTGTGTGGAGCTCCCAGAGCATTGTCTAGACCAGATACATTCAGATCTATAACATAGGCTACTTCTTCCTCCTGGGTCAAATATTGGTTTTGGCTCAAAAAAACTGCATGTGTGATTCCGGTCTTCCGGGCGGTCCCTCCCCTCCTCTGCAGGCAGTCAGGCAGGTTTGCTCACCTGGGCGGTCAGTGATGTAGCAGGCAACACCTCCCCACAGTGCAGGAAGCAGGAAGGCAAGAGACGTGACAGCCGGGCTGCTCAACACCCCCCTCTGCAGGTACTTACCCCCCCAGGTAGGTGTACCACCATAGGACACCCTAGTACTCAATATATATAGTCAGTCACAGCCCAGTATACTGCAAGGGTAGGAGCAGGAGGATCGTCACAGTGTGACAGTCCATGGACAGCTCACTTATACCACAGTATTAAAGGGGCGCCCAGTAATAGAAATCCTATAAGCAGGAGGTCCTCAGCTCTTAGCGCCTCTCTCTGGAGGATCTGCCATCGCCTTATACTCCTCACAGCTGAGGGTTTGTCACAAGTGTATTAGTGTGAACAATCCTCTGTGAGCTCCTCATACCTCTCCAGTGATAGTTTGCTACAATGTATCACTCTGGAGGCTCAACGGGATACAACTGTAACCATCCCTCAGCTGTGCAGTTTCTGCCCCTGGTCAGGAGAGGGGGGGGGTCTAAGGACTGAGAGGATGCCAACAACCCCTCAAAGCTCTCCAGAGAATCCCATAACTGCTATATGAGCCCCTCTAGGGCACCCTCTACAGGAGGGATACAGTGCGGCCTATTTACAGCCCCTCGCCCTTAGTTCTGGAGGGTGCGGGTGTTTTATTGTTGTGATGAATTATTAACATGTGACTGTGGGAGGAGGAAAAAGGGCCGACAAAATACCTGCGGGGGCCGAAGTCACGAGAGGATCGGTATAAGTATATAGTCACCACAATAGGCATTATAGCCACAGGTATTACCAGATGGGCACTATGGTATTATATACGGGAGCTAAGATTGTATATTGTATATACATGTTATTGCCGCATTCTTCCTTACTATGTTATGCGCATTGTATGGTCACTTTGTTATGTGAGCACTATATGGCAGTATTATGACATACTTGGATATAGATTATATTATATATACATGTTACTGCCACCTCCTTCCTCACCATTATGTGCACAATGTTATTTCAGCACTATTATCACATGTATTATGACTTGGATGTAGATTTTATTATATATACTATGTTATGTGCACTGCATTGGTGGTCTGTTATCTGTGCACTATATGACAGTATTACTGGACATATATTATATACGTTACTGTCTCCTCCCTCCAACTATGTTATCTGAGGACTATATGACAGTATTATGACATACCTGGATAAAGATTATATTATATATACATATCACTGCCGCCTCTCTCCTCACTATATTATGGGCACTGTATGTGGGTGTTATTTTAGCACTATATGGCACTATCAACACAAGGACAAGGTCTACACATGGCACACAAAGTCAAATCATGTTCTTGGCTAACAGAACAAGGAACAAGGACGTAAACTATTTATCCTGCAGTATAAGGTGCGGCCAAGACTCCCCGCCAGCCCTGAGAGATCACAATAAACTACACCGCGGGCCGGGAAAGGGAAATAGGAATATCTGAGGAGCATCACTACATCTCCCAGAATACACTGCAGCCACAGTCACAGAGACATATGAGAACTAAAAGGAAGTCAGAACAGCAGCTCTGGATGTGACTAAAGTATAATCCTGACCACACCTGCCCTGTCCATATGTCCTATTACAGAAATCACACTGGAAGGAGGGGGGGGGGGGGGGAGCTCCCCCTATGGGTCAGAACTAAGAGTCTAGAAATTCAAGCTTTTCATATTTTACATGGATGGCCATGAATCGGGGAAGAAAGCCCTTTAAACTATAAAACTAGCATTGCTATGGGGAAACCATCAACAAGCAGGCTGATCCTTGTATATAAGGCAATAAAGCAGCTTGTTGATGGTTTTCAGGTAGAAACACAAAGTTACAATGAGCTATAAGGTAATATATGTAACAATGATGGGAAAAGGATACATTTGGTTACAAGTTGTTTGTCATGGCTACAAGACGACATGTAAACATCTGGTTGTCAGACAATGCAAATCTGAAATCTGTCACAATCGGCAGCAGAGACGTCACTACAGCAAAGGCAGGACTCAGCTCTCCCAGGGCCCTGAATGACGGAAAATTATTTATCACAAATATCTTTCAAAATGTAGACTTTTATGAATCCGAGGTTTTGGCGTCAAGCAGCCGCCATGTTGTATGTGGTCATGATGTGATATTTTTATCCGCAGGAAAGTGACGGGAGGTGAAGAAGATCCCACAATGTCCAGCGGTAATATCGGCCAGCAGCTGGAGAACCAGTGGAACGATGTCCTGGGGCGGATCGCCAGCAAGCAGATGTTCCAGTCAGACTGGGATATCGCCGCTTTCGTCATCTTCTTTACTTTTATAGGTGAGAAGGATTTATCTTTATATTGTCAGGGGGAGAGAAGGGGCCGAGGGGCAACGAGAGGTGAGGGGGCGAGTGGTGAGGGGCAATGAGTGGTGAGGGGGCAAGTGGTGAGGGGGCAAGTGATCGCTGGAGAGACAAGGTGCAATTACTGATGGCTGGGGGTGATGAAACTGAATCTGTATGGAGCCTCATTAATTACCCCTGACCTATGACATCACTGTGTGTATTATCCTGTACTGTGACATCACTGTGTGTATTATCCTGTACTGTGACATCACTGTGTGTATTATCTCTGTACTGTGACATCATTGTGTGTATTATCCTGTACTGTGACATCACTGTGTGTATTATCTCTGTACTGTGACATCACTGTGTGTATTATCCTGTACTGTGACATCACTGTGTGTATTATCTCTGTACTGTGACATCACTGTGTGTATTATCCTGTACCGTGACATCACTGTGTGTATTATCTCTGTACTGTGACATCATTGTGTGTATTATCCTGTACTGTGACATCACTGTGTGTATTATCTCTGTACTGTGACATCATTGTGTGTATTATCCTGTACCGTGACATCACTGTGTGTATTATCTCTGTACTGTGACATCACTGTGTGTATTATCTCTGTACTGTGACATCACTGTGTGTATTATCCTGTACTGTGACATCACTGTGTGTATTATCCCTGTACTGTGACATCACTGTGTGTATTATCCTGTACCGTGACATCACTGTGTGTATTATCTCTGTACTGTGACATCACTGTGTGTATTATCTCTGTACTGTGACATCACTGTGTGTATTATCCTGTACTGTGACATCACTGTGTGTATTATCTCTGTACTGTGACATCACTGTGTGTATTATCCTGTACTGTGACATCACT
Source organism: Leptodactylus fuscus (assembly GCF_031893055.1). NCBI lineage: Eukaryota > Metazoa > Chordata > Amphibia > Anura > Leptodactylidae > Leptodactylus > Leptodactylus fuscus. The sequence goes on along the minus strand of NC_134272.1, from coordinate 16,598,939 downwards.
GTGTGTATTATCCCTGTACTGTCTGAGCCCCTCGTTGAGCTCCTGGGTGCACTATGGTCACTGATGGACTTGTGCCAGCTGTAATATAGGGTGTCAGACAGAACTACATACATACAGTAGATACAATTAACCCTTTATGCCCTCTCTTTGATGTGACAATATCTTGTTAGTATGTATCCGTGTCTCTCATGGACCCATCTGTCGTTGTCTCCCCAGGGCTCATCCTCCTCCTCATCCTCCTGGTTCTCATCAGATGTTTTTGCTGCTGTTGTTGTGACTGTGATTCCCAGGCTGACAAGGTAACACAAGTCTACGCCTGACTACAGCGATATTCCCTCCTGACCGCGCTGTCAGCTCTGCCACATGCTGAGGATTATATATACTACATTCACCTTGGTTATTATTAACACGGGGTAGGGTTAAAGTCGTTGTCCAGCCCCACCCAACCCCCTCCCTCAAAACCGAACCATACAATGCCCAAACAATACTGCCATACCCATCCAAAATACTGTATAGAGCCTAATACTACAAATAAGCAGTGAATACCCGTAATACCCTCATACCGTGCCAAAATTAGATTCAAATGAATCAAGTTATACAACCATACCCTGCCAAAGCAGTAAAATATAACATCCAAATCGTGCCTAAATAATACCACTATACTGTTCCCAACCTAGAGTAGACTAAAGCACCCAAGTTATACTACCATAATTATGTAAAACAGTTTAACAGAACTGCCAAGTATTGCTACCAAACAGTGCGGAAATAATACTACACAGTACCAGAAAAACAGTGACTAAATAATACCACCATATAGTACTGAATAATACTTCCAAATAGTACCAAAATGAACAGTGTCTAAATAATACTACCAAACAGTGTCTGAACAATACTGCCATACAGTGCCTAAATAATACCACCACACCTTACTTGAACATTACCGCCCTACAGTAGTACAGAACATGAAAGTAAAACCACCATTTAGTACCCAAAGTGCAGCAGAGTACCCAAGTAATCATGTCCCTACAATACTGCTAAACAGTAACAGATTATGGTACATACAGCTCCCAAACAGTGAGAGCCCATGTAATACCATAACAGTCCCTATGTAGGTGCCAAAATAATAGTACAATGCAATGCCAAAGTAATTCCACCACAAAGTGCTGAAATCACAGAGGCCTAAACAATCTGCTATTGAACCCACCTCTGCTTGCTGTCTGAATTCTCCCTTCGATCATCTGCTGTAATATTCAATGGTATATAATCCTGTATTTCACCTCTGCCTGATTACTGAACTATATCCTAGCATTTCATCCAGGCTGTATATTTTTTGCACTTCCATGTCTTCTTATCTGCACTAGTGTCAGTCTTTTGATCTTCACTGATTTTATTGGTGTTTCTGGCCAAGTGTTTACTTGGATCCACACTGCCAGTCTCCTCATGTGTCACAGTTTGTAGATTAATTAGTTAACGACTTAAATTAGTGCTAGTCTGAAGCTGTGCTTTCCTATATAAGTAGATATAGCTTATGGGGTGCATCTCATATGCGGGGGCATCTCATCTGCAGCATGCATCTTAACCAAATTGCATCTTAACCAAATTGCACTTATACATGGCACTTAAACAGGGCACGAAACAGGCTAACCATGGCAGAACACCAGGTAAATTTCAACCTAAAACAACAAGTTTTACCTCATGGTATCCTGTAGCTGCACTGTCTCTTACTATCTTAGCCATTGTCTTCCTGCAGATCTCTCCTCCATCTCTACCACCAGCACACACCATCCATATCAGTCCCTCTTTTCTTCCTTCTCCCATGTACAGCTCTCACACACTTTTCACACTCTTTAATCATCCCTTTATTTCTTTTAGCAGTGACACCAAACAGAAGCGCCCACATAAATCCCTGAACCACCTTCTGTCTCTGTCCATGTTACTCCTCCTAGCTGCTGGGGACATCTCTCCTAACCCCGGCCCTCCTTCCTTCACTAACTCTTCTTCCTGCACACATAGAAGGCCTACAAACCTCATCAATATTTACCGTGTTCCTTCCCCTCATCTCTCCCCTGTCTCCTTTAACTGCTCTCTCTGGAACGCCCGCTCAGTGTGTAACAAACTAGAATATATTAATGACTTATTCCTTAGTAAATCCCTCGGCCTGCTCGCCTTTACTGAAACTTGGATCCAGCAGGCAGACACTGCCTCCCCTGCTGCTCTGTGTCATGGTGGCCTACAATTCTCACATACCTCTAGGCCTGATAATAGGCAGGGTGGTGGGGTAGGCTTACTCCTGTCCCCACAGTGCATTTTTCAGTCCATTCCCCCGGTCCCCTCACTCACATTCTCCTCATTTGAAGTCCATGCTATCAGACTTTTCCGGCCACTCTCCTTACGTGTAGCCATGATCTACCGCCCACCTGGCTCACCCTACCAATTTTTGGACCACTTTGCTTCTTGGCTTCCCCACTTTTTATCCAGTGACATTCCTACCCTCATCATGGGTGACTTTAACATCCCTATTGCCCCCCCTCACTCCCCGGCTGCCTCACAGTTTCTCTCATTAACCACTTCTCTTGGTCTCTCACAATGTTCTTCCTCCGCCACACATATAGACGGTAACACGATTGATCTAGTCTTCCATCGACTCCTCACAGTCTCTAAATTTTCTAACTCTTCTCTGCCGCTTTCTGACCACAATCTTCTATCTCTCACCATCAGTGCTCTCTCCCCTTCACAAGACGCCCCTATCCATCACACATATAGGAACTTGCGTGCTATTGACACCCAGCACCTCTCAGATACTCTACAGTCCTCCCTGTCCCCCATCTCTTCAATCTCCTGTCCCAATCTGGCCACCAGTCACTATAATGATACCCTCAAAAATGCATTGGATGAGGTTGCTCCCCCCTCCACTCGTAAAGTCCCACATAGGAGGCATCAGCCCTGGCACACGCCACAGACACGATTTCTTCAGCGCTGCTCTAGGTGTGCCGAACGTCTATGGAGAAAATCACGCTCACCTGCAGATTTCCTCCACTTCAAGTTTATGCTTAAAACATATAGCTCTGCCCTTTACCTTGCCAAACAAGACTATTTCACCGCCCTCATCTCTTCTCTCTCAAGCAACCCTAAAAGGCTTTTTGAAACCTTTCACTCCTTACTCACACCCAAGGTGCAGACGCCATTCACAGACCTTAGTGCTGATGACCTGGCCATGTATTTCCATGATAAAATTGATAAGATCCATCAGGAAATTACTGCCCAAGCCCCAGGTGGCATTGACTCCCACACCTACGATAGTACTGATCCCCTCACCAGCCGCACTTATGACTGTCCATTCTCATCTTTTGAACCTGTCACAGAAGAGGAAGTTTCCCAGCTACTTTCTTCATCTCGCCCCACAACCTGCAGTAGTGACCCCTTCCCCTCACACCTTCTCCAATCTCTGTCCCCTGCTGTCACTACTTACCTTACTAAAATATTTAACCTCTCTCTCTCTTCTGGAATCTTCCCATCCTCCTTCAAGCATGCTGTTATAATCCCGCTACTGAAAAAACCCTCCCTGGACCCATCCTGTGCTGCTAACTATCGACCCGTCTCTAACCTCCCCTTCATCTCTAAACTTTTGGAACGCCTGGTTTATTCTCGGTTAATCCGTTATCTCTCTGCTAACTCTCTGCTTGACCCCTTACAATCTGGTTTCCGCGCTCTGCACTCTACTGAAACAGCTCTCACAAAAGTCTCTAATGATCTACTAAAGGCTAAATCCAATGGTGACTTCTCTCTTCTTATTCTTCTGGACCTCTCTGCAGCTTTTGACACTGTTGACCATCAACTTCTCCTCACTATGCTCCGCTCAGTTGGCCTCAATGACACTGCGCTCTCCTGGTTCTCCTCTTATCTCTCAGGCCGCACTTTCAGTGTATCATTTGCGGGCTCTGTTTCCTCCCCTCTTTCCCTTGCTGTTGGGGTTCCTCAGGGCTCGGTCCTCGGCCCCCTGCTCTTTTCTCTCTACACAGCCCCCATTGGACAAACCATCGCCAGATTTGGCTTCAGGTACCATCTTTATGCTGATGACACCCAATTATACACATCTTCCCGTGACATCACCCCTGCACTCATTCAGAACACCAGTGACTGTCTCTCTGCTGTCTCTAATATCATGTCCTCGCTCTATCTGAAACTAAATCTCTCTAAGACTGAACTACTACTGTTTCCACCATCTAACAGATCTGTCCCTGATATATCCATTGCAGTCTCAGGCCTTACTATAACTCCTAGGCAGCATGCCCGCTGCCTTGGGGTCATATTTGACGCAGACCTTTCCTTCACCCCTCATATTGAATCACTCGCACGTTCATGTCACCTCCACCTCAAAAACATCTCCAGAATACGCCCTTTCCTTACCAGAGATACACTAAAGACACTTATTGTCTCTCTGATTCATTCTTGCCTTGACTACTGTAATTCCTTACTAATCGGTCTTCCCCTCACTAAACTCTCTCCTCTACAATCTATTCTGAATGCAGCGGCCAGGCTCATCTATCAGGCTAGACGCTACAGCGATGCCTCCGGTCTGTGCCAGTCGCTACATTGGCTGCCTATTCATTATAGAATAAAATATAAAGTTATTACTCTCATCCACAAGGCTCTCCATAATGCCGCACCTCCCTACATCTCCTCCCTCATCTCTGTCTACCGCCCAACCCGTGCTCTCCGCTCACTCAATGACCTAACACTTACATCCTCTATTATCAGAACCTCCCATGCTCGTATACAAGACTTCTCCCGAGCTGCACCACTTCTCTGGAATGCTCTACCCCGGACAATCAGATTAACTCCCAACTTCTACAGTTTCAAACGCAAACTAAAGACGCATCTTTTCAGACAAGCCTATCACAATTCCTAATGCACAAAATTGTCTGAACACTGTATAAGCAATGCCGCCCCTGCTACCTCTTGTGTCACCCTCTCTACCTCATAGATTGTAAGCTCTTTTGAGCAGGGCCCTCAGTCCCATTGTGTGAAATGACGTTCTTTGTTATGTATGTCTGTATCTGAACCCTATAAATTGTACAGCGCTGCGGAATATGTTGGCGCTATATAAATAAAATGTATTATTATTATTATTACATTGTAGTACCACAATAATACTGCCACTGACTTCCCACATTACACTGTTCAGATCCTTGGTTGTCAGGTCTGTTAGCGCTGTTAGGTCTGTTGTACTCAGCTCGCTGCAGGCCTGTCTTCTGATAAAACCGCTATAATACATCCGACATTTGCCATATTCTAAACGTCATTTGACGATTTGATAACTGCAAAATAATAAGTTCTACAGCTAATCCAAGAATAAAGTCCCTGGTGACAACCAAGACAGATGGACCAGATCCCGTTAAACAAGAATATGACATGTCTTATAAATACCGCCACACCATAATACATCCCCCTCCCTGTAATGTTCCAAATCTGTCACAATTTGTTTCCTAAGTAAGATATAAGACAATAATGTATTCTGTCTCCAGAGACGGAGGAAGATATTAAGAGCTTTGACGAGGAAATGTCATAAATATTGAAGTACAATATCCCGGACGAGCCCCCAATAATTATATGGTGTATTAGCGGTACAGAATGGCATAGAGGATTTACTGGTTATAATACTGCAAGAGGATGAATATGTACACGTGCCCTATAGTCATAAACTGTCAAACACATTCACAACATATATACCCCAACAATGAGTCTGTATGGGGGTTAGGACAACTACTAAAAATTACTAAGCCCTCTCATATCATCCTCCCCAGGAAGCTGTACAGTGGCGATATAGCTCCGCATACACTCGCATCACAGACTCTCTAATCTCAGACAGAGGAAACTTGACAGGAAAACGGTTATACCATAATAAATTATTATCAACTAGGAGAGATAACTGCTATAACACTACTGATAACCAGGAGAGGATGTCAGTACATAGGAATCACAAGAGAATACACAAACACTAGCTCACAAACACACACTGTATGGAGCAGTATTATAGTGGTTATATTCTTGTACATAGGAGCAGTATTATAGTAGTTATATTCTTGTACATAGGAGCAGTATTATAGTAGTTATATTCTTGTACATAGGAGCAGTATTATAGTAGTTATATTCTTGTACATAGGGGGTACTATTATAGTAGTTATATTCTTGTACATAGGGGGTACTATTATAGTAGTTATATTCTTGTACATAGGGGGCAGTATTATAGTAGTTATATTCTTGTACATAGGTGCAGTATTATAGTAGTTATATTCTTGTACATAGGGGGCAGTATTATAGTAGTTATATTCTTGTACATAGGGAGCAGTATTATAGTAGTTATATTCTTGTACATAGGAGCAGTATTATAGTAGTTATATTCTTGTATATAGGGGCAGTATTATCGTAGTTGTATTTGTATATACCAGAGAAAATATTATATAGTTAAATCTTTCTCTTTTCTACAGAGAAAATACAGACAAAAGGTTGGGGTTGATAATCTCGCTATGGAGCCATGATCCCACCTCTCTCCGGTTTGATGGACAGCTGATGAAGTTTTTGATATTGAACCACGGAGGTTTTCTCACATAATGTGATTTTCTTTATGAATGATTCTCATGCAAAGAACCAATGTATACATGTTCCATCTATAGGGATCATCGTGATATATAGACCTTGACAAACACTAAATGAACAATTGTTTCTATTAATAGACCAATTAATAATGACATTTGGTGCAGCTACAAAGTGCTTTAACAACACTCACCACTAGATGGTGTACGTTCCGACAGAGTTGCTCTCATACTTCTTTGTCTTCCTTGGGGACTATAGATGTCAGCTGCAAGTGATTTCTACCGCATTATACTGGACATTTCTTTTTAGGCGTCTTCTGCACAGATCAATCCTATTTCAGTGCAATGTACGTAGAGTGTACTAGTGTTCCATCTTCAGTACATTATTCTTCTCCAGTCACATCCAAAGCTGCATTCAAGGTGGGTTTTTTTAAAATAATAAAGCAGAAATATTGGTTTTAAGACAACAGTTATGCGGTTACATGACGGAAGTGGCGCTTTACTATTTTGTTTTGTTTCCTGGACGTTTTGTGAATGCAGCTTTGGATGTGACTAGAGCACTTAAAAATTAGCACAGAAACAATAAAGCAGATTATTTCCAAGTTACTGAACGTTATCTGTCCATTTACACCAGCGCTGAGCTCCTGAACTCTTACTTTGTATATAACCGCTGCAGTGTGTTGAGCTCTGTACAGATTTCAAGATTTGCTGCGGCTTTTGGTTCCACAAAATGTGCAAAATAAAGTTTTTATAAATCGTATGCATTTTGTAAATTTCGTTATCAAACAACTATGATGGGCGACTCCAGCTTAGCTGCGCGGTCCATTGGAGTGCAAGGTAGCATAAAACAGAGGATTGTCTGTCAATATGGAGAATGAGAGGGAGGAGCTTCAATAAGAGGGAGGAGCCTGAAGAGAAGCTTCAAGTACTTGGAGCAGAAAAACAAGACCCAAGCATTTGGAGGATGAATCTAATTCAATAAGTTCCTTCGGTTGTCATGTGAGGATCACGGCGCTCAGATCTAGGCTGGGCATAAAATCGATCTAAACGAATTAGGAAAGTTTGGCATTAACCTTTTCATGGCTGAAAGAAAATCAGCGTACGCAAAACGTTTAAAGGGCAAGTTCCAATAACATTAGGTGGCTGCAACAGATCGCTGCGAAAAACATCGCTCACTGGCAAAGATTACTGCATACAAGCGCCACAATCACGGCAGCAAGCTTTTAATTTCCCTGCAGCACCCCTACAGGTCAAGTGAAGTATTACACAGTTCTCATTGGGATTAAACACAGAATGCGCCAAGTCTTCTAGGGGGAAGTGAGCGAGGAGGGAAAACACAGGACATCCAAGACCAATATTTTTTATGATTATTTCAGGAGGGGGAAGGTCTCTCCCAAATAGTTTCCTAACTGGTGGCTGCAAATTCTTCATTAAGTTATTTGGTATATAGGATAATTGGATTTCACGGATAAATTTGCAGATCAGTCTCATCCTCTCAGACTAAACACTGATACTACGCCTATCCTTAGAGACCAGATTTTGCCTTTGGAGCGCCCCCTATCTGTATTCACCAGCAGTCAATGTTGTTTCTTGCAGGGAGGCCTCATATTGTCTTGCCTGGGTAGGAAATTGAAACTTTGGTCATGGGGTTTGATTGAGAAAGAGGGACGGGCGCTGCCGCATAAGTCAAAGATCAGCGGCAACCATAAAAGAGCTGGAAAGAGTGGAGGAATCATAAATATATATATATACTGTATGTACTAGTTACATAAGTGAAGTGTAATAAACACGCTATATGAGTTCTCAGATACTAAAGTCCTGGCAGGGAGCAGAGCATTGTGGGTGCTCAGCTCTTAGGTCACATGACTGTCCAGGTGACTTGTATGCAGGTACATTAGCTTTGGCTGTGAGTGGAGGAGATCCCGTGATCAGTGAGTCCTATCTATTTTTCGGTTAAAGTGGGATTATTTTCTTCTCAAAGTGAATAGCGGCGCCAGACATGTTCAGCCATGGCCCCTCCCTCCATGCACAGAATGGGTAGCCCAGTATTCTGGTACTATAGTATTTGACAACTACCACTTTATTAGAGACCCCCATCTAGTAGCGCACTAGACCTTCAGAATTGCAGCCATTAATGGACTCCTTCACATAACACAGGACCCCAGGCTGTGCCAAGAAAACTGACAGGAGTTTACAGTCTTCAGATAGGTTATCATTTGAAGACCAGCGGGGGTCCGATGCCCAGGGACCCAGTAGATCGGCTGTTTGGAAGGGCAGACGCACTCCCTCAGCTCCTCTTCCACCACACAGGCCATGTGACGACATGTTCATCAGTCACTTGGTCTGTTTTCAAGTGAATGATGAGCTGCGATAACAAGCACCACCACTATATAATGTATGGCACTGTGCTTGGTATTCAGTGATGAGACTGCAGCAGCGATCACCAAAATACTGCAGCCCTTTCAATTAGGTAACCCATGGAGGTCCCGGTGTTGGCCCCCTAATAATCCTCAATATCGACCTAGCAGAAGGATAGATCATCAATTAATAAGACTGAGCATCATATTCCTAATATACGAGATAGGAGCAAAATCCTCTATATCTGCAGCCCCCACTAGAGGGAGCTTACTGTATGCAGTATATAGTATGCAGTGTATAAATAGTGAGCTCCCCCTAGTGGTGGCTGCAAGTATCTTGCACACAAATTGTATTTTTTCCTAGGAAAAAACAAAACACTTCTGGACAATCTAGCCCGTTGACAATGACATAACCATGTAGGGGGGAGGATTACGGTTTTTGACAGCCTTTTGTAACCCTCGCACTTCCCTCCATATGGCTGTGATGATGTAATCGGACATCTGCGCGACCTTGTTCTCGGTGCAGGCAGCAGGTGCAGCTTTAGGGATCTCAGACAATGAGACATTAGACAGACTCGTCTCTTTATTTCATACACATTTCCATTACACTATTTACACACAACACTCCTGGATAAAAGGTTATGGCGAAGGCCATCATGGAAAGCGCGACACCGGCATCAACTTGTTCCTCGTGGCTACATACAAACAGAACTATTGTACAAAACAGTATACATATAAAAGAAAGGTCAGGAGACAGACGGAACAATGTGGCGGAGTATACAACAACCACTCACTGTGTGGAGCCACCTGCTGTCCAAACACACTAACTGCAAGTGTACAGCAAGTACCAAGGCTAGATCACAGGTAGGCAACCTTTGCACTCCAGCTGTTGTGAAACTACAACTCCCAGCATGCACGCTTGCACTTCTGTTCTTGGAACTCCTGAAGTAGTGAGAGGAGCTGCTGGGGGGTGTAAGTTTGTGTGTTGGACCCCTGGTCTAGAGACAAGGCTGCAGTAAGGGATTTCATCAGATTCCACATAGTGAATGCTGCGTCATATCTGGAAGCATCGCTACTGGCACACAGCGCCATCTTGTGACACAGCGAGGTGACTGCAGTTTCACAGCAAAACCCTAAAAATTCTCTGCACAGTTAAAGGGGTTTTCTAGGTTTATTAATTGATAGGGAGCGGGGGGTGGGGGTGGGGTGGAGTGTGAAATTAAGAAAAGCATACCTCACCCCCGTGCTCTGTAGTCTGCCACTGGTGCCCTTATGTCTAATGCCAGACATCATTCACATACGTACTGGTCCCTCTCCGGCCACTGCTGACGCCTCTGTTTGCTGGCATCAGTCAGCACAGCTTAGCATGAGATGGAAAGGGCAATTTTTTTTAAAAACCAAGTTGTTCAGAATTTGGAACGGCCCCTTTAAATCCAAGAAACCCCTTTAAGCTAAATGCAGAATAGACAATACATAGTAAATAATGACAGCTTATAATATTCAGCACCCCACTTGTGTGGTAAAGGAAAGAATCCGCATGCTCTGGGGTCGCCATGGCAGTTTTCTGTGTGTGCGCACACTTGTTGTCATGTGACCTCCATTCATATAAAGGTCTGTTAGAATGAAAGATCACATGACACTGAAGTCAACCCCAGAGCAAGCGCAATATGTGCCTCAGGGAGGAGCTTTCACGTATATGTCCCAGCATGTATATAATATGTAGTGCAAAGAATTATAAATAATAATAATGAGTCGCTCTACGCCTGTCAGAGTCTAGTGTCAGTAGCCTGGGAAAGCTGAGTGACCGCCTCTGTAGTAGCTATGACAATAGCCATATTGGTGGTCACCCAGCTCTCCCAGAAAACGATAGGTGCAAGAAACCACTAAGATTATTTTGCAACTACCAACCACAATCTTTGGTCCACAGGCTGCAGGAAACTCTATTGCACGTTACACAGACAATTTCCCTTCTTGTCGCTGCATAAAATTAAATAAATATGGCGTATACATCACATGACTGTATTCATGCATTATTGTTTGCATTGTCCGAGCACGGAAACGCAGGGTCAATGGGGCGAGGACATTAAGTTCTGAGAGTCCTGTTGGCCACCTACGTCCCTGTCCAGCAAACTGTAGTCACCTCATCTTTCCATCCATGGGTTTCCGGGAATAAGATTTAATATGGTCGGAAGTTCCAATAGCTGGAAAATATGGAGATCTGTAAAAGAAATAATGTGCTGGTTACGTGACAGCGCCCCTAGTGGACAGGCATCTTAATGGCATCCTCCTACGTTGGGTACGTACTTTGTCCTTGAGTTGCTGGCACAGCTGCAGAGACACGGTGAAGAAAACCAGGGCGTCATTCAACCACGGCACCACGCACTCCACTTTATGGACATGGCTGAGCTCAAAGCGCTGGTTGTTCAGTTCACTGTGAGGGGAGAGGACGTGAATTAGATGATGCTGGGGCGAGCCCTCTTCTCCAATCACACCGAGAGCTGCTGCAATTATCTAAGTATTTGCCCTCTAGTGCTTGTAATCTCTATACTCACAACATGGCTCCAGGATTATGCAGGACGGAGCTGCCCGCTGGGCGGAAATTCTAGAAATGAAGGACACGATAGGTTACAGCAGGCGGCACTGCCAAAACAACCCAAGCTAATCCTCAGGTCTCCTCCCGTACAGAGCAGCAGTGCCGTGTCAGTGTCTTACCTTGGTGGAGTTGGGCTGCAGGGCGTGCAGCTGGTAGACCAGGAGGCACAGCTTATTCACATTCACATAGAAATTTAGCAGAATGTCTGAGGGGAGCGACGGGGTGAACATTTTCTAAGAAACACAAGCACAGAAGATGTTAGAGACCCCGGAGGTGATGAAAGGTCATGAGTTACAGACTCGGCTCTGCTACATCTGTGTGTTTATCTGCAGCACAGGTCACTTTCCTGTCTATGTTGGCTTGCAATTTGCAGCTCTGCAGTACTACAAGTCCCAGCATGCACTGTCCAGGCATGCTGAGGCCTGTAGTTCCACGGCAGTCTACAAGAAGCAGGTGGAACAAGTATAAATACCGTCAGGCCGCTGGTGGCCACCTCTGGCAAAGTCATGGTCGCTGGCGTGGTAAGGCGATTGCGGGCTCTGGTTAGCTGCAACATCACAGCGTCCATCAGCTGAGGAGAGGAGAAATGGGAGAGATGACAGACTTGCCCCATGTCACCCACTAATGAACCCCTAGTCTGCCCCTGTATTCCTGAGGCCCTCACCTTCTCGCCTTGACTACTGTAACTCCTTACTAATCGCTCTTCTCCTCACTAAACTCTCCCCTCTACAATCTATTCTGAATGCAGCGGCCAGGCTCATCTATCAGGCTAGACGCTACAGCGATGCCTCCGGTCTGTGCCAGTCACTACACTGGCTGCCTATTCATTATAGAATAAAATATAAAGTTATCACCCTCCCCCACAAAGCTCTCCATAATGCCGCACCTCCATACATCTCCTCCCTCATCTCTGTCTACCGCCCAACCCGTGCTCTCCGCTCACTCAATGACCTAACACTTACATCCTCTATTATCAGAACCTCCCACGCTCGTATACAAGACTTCTCCCGAGCTGCACCACTTCTCTGGAACGCTCTACCCCGGACAATCAGATTAACTCACAATTTCTACAGTTTCAAGCGCAAACTAAAGACACATCTTATCAGACAGGTCGATCACAAATCCTAATGTAAACCCTTCCGGACTATAATTAGAATCCCCCAAATTTTACCCTCCTCTGTCCCCGTTCCCACATTTCCCCACATGATATGAAGCCTTTTCAGGCTAACTTTATTTGTCCAAGCTCCATCCACATGTTACAGGACACCACTAGTGACGGCTCATAAAGTTTTGTTTGTGTAATGACAGTCACCTCTATTACAACATTGTCTGACCTCTGTATAAGCAATGCCGCCCCTGCTACCTCTTGTGTCACCCCCTCTACCTCATGGATTGTAAGCTCTTGTGAGCAGGGCCCTCAGTCCCATTGTGTGAAATGACTTTCTTTGTTATGTATATTTCTGTCTGTATTTGAACCCTACAAATTGCACAACGCTGCGGAATATGTTGGCGCTATATATTATTATATTACCTTCAGCACTTCCGCCCCCGTCTGGAAGCTGTAGTTCTCCCCCCGGTTGGTGAGCAGGTAAATCGCCTGATTCACATGATTCCTGGCATCCTGAATCTGAAAAACCAAACCGATTATTATTATTATTGCGTCACCTGATGTCAACACCGCCAGTGTGAACAGAGCCGGATTCGATTTCGTCATCTTTCCTGCGGTGCAGAAGTTTTGATTAACCCCTTTAGGACCATTTCAGCACAGGCTTTCACAACCCTACAGACATTCATGTGCTCCAAGCTGTCCCCAAGGTTATGTCAGCCCCCGCGATCAAGTCAGGGTCCCCTCCTCGTACAGTGCTTGTGAAGCTTGGTCATGGTATTTAGAGGGTTAACTGCCAGAATCTGAATTTTATCTGATTTTGGCGGTTGCGGCGGGCACGTGGCTCGGTATTGCCGCTATTCTCCTGACAGTGATCACATTGGGCACAGTGGTAGATGCCTCAGCTATTTGCAGCCCTTGATGTTCTATTATGTCAGGATGAAGGAAGGGGTTTATTGATAACCTACTGTTAAGATATCATGTGACTAGTGGGGGGTCTGACACCTGGGACCCACACTGATCAGCTCATTGAAGAGGATGCAGTGCTCATGAGCACGACAGCCTGTGCCAACGCCATCATGTCCATTGGTCACATGCTACAGCAATAGCTCAGTCCCATTCAAGTGAATAGGGTTGAGCTGCAATACCATACACAGTCTTTGTGATACGTATGGTGCTGTGCTAGTTATTCAGTGAATGCCGAATGCTGTGGCCACTTTCATCAGCTAACCTGTTAGGTTCTGGGTGTTGGTCTTCACCGATCACATAGTGAAGACCTATCTTAAAAGGGGCTCGATCAGCAAAATCATGCTGATAGAGCCCCACATATGTGTGAATAGCCTTTAAAAAGGCTATTCAGGCACCGTAAACCCCCCCCGGTTTTAAAATAATACCCTAAAAAAGAATGTTATCCACTTACGGATCGTGCACGCTGGGCGGGCATTCAGGGTGTGTCTTCTTCTTCCTCCGATGTCCTCCGGTCCCGTCCTCCTCCGGCGCTTGCTAGCGGACACGGATATAAAAAAATGGCCTGGGCGCCTGCGCAGTAGCATGCGGCTTCTACTACGGCTACTGCACAGGCGCCCAGGCCATTTTTTTATAACAGTGTCCGCTAGCGAGCGCCGGAGGAGGACGGGACCAGAGGACATCGGAGGAAGAAGAGGCGTGGATGAAGAAGACGGTGCACTCTGAATGCCCGCCCAGCGTGCACGATCCATAAGTAGATAACATTCTTTTTTAGGGTTTTATTTTAAAACGGGGGGTTAGTTTAAAATAACATTTACGGTGCCTGAATAGCCTTTTTAAAGGCTATTCACGCATATGTGGGGCTCTAGCAGCATGATTTTGCTGATAGAGCCCCTTTACGTTCCCCTTAAGATAATCCCTTTAAATGAAAACAATATACCTACACAGCAGGTTCTAAGGCTGCAGGGGGCGCTGTACCTACCTGCTGCATCTTCCACTGCTTGTCATCCCTGAAGGCAAAGTGCAGCATCTGGTTGGTCCTCATCACCTTCAGGTTCACTTCCTGCAAAGCCAAGAAAACATAAAAATCCATTGTAGAGGAGAAACCGAACATACAAAGGAGCATCAGCCATCCCACTCCTCCTGTATAATACCATCCTGTGACCCAGAACATGCAGTATTAAACTCAACTCCCTTGGTTTTGCTGTCACATTTACTTCTAGCCTATGACCTCTCACATACTCACAGCCTGGCACAGGGTGTCTCCTTGTAGGGTGAGGACGCCCTTCACCTGGTCCGTGCTGTGAACGAAGAACGAGAAGAGTCACCGATGAATGTCTATGACTGTATTAATATGAAGCCCTCCCCCGCTCCCGGCGACTGCACTTACCTGGAGCTCCCCAATACAAAGTTCTCCTGCTTGGTTGCACCATCTGCAGCGCCGCTGGGCAAGGTGAACCTCCGAGACGCCTCCTATACAAGACACTGGAGTATTAGAAGATCCACAGACCATATATGTAGCAACGCAGAATAAACCGCACCCCCGATGGGGGTCACTATATTGGATCCAGGCGGCCATAATGTTTTGTCCTGTGCAGTGCATTTCCTTACACTGACCTTTAATATGTCCTGCAGCTGCTTGAGAACCGAGTGCACCTCCTCCTTCAGGAGCCATTTGAACTCTTCTTCCTATAAAATGGCGAGAAATTGGTGGACGGCCGTGACACGTCAGGTAATGAGGAATATTAAAAAACAACAACATACGTGTGTATACAGCTCCTATACTGATTTGTGTGTTGCCATGGACAGACAATGAGAACACTACCCATAGGTTCCCTGCACCGCACACCCAGACCTGCTCTATACAGAACAATGAGGTGATCCTCTGTATTTTGGGTATCACTTGTCTCTCTGGGCAGGCGGCCTGAAGCCTGGATGTTGTTGGTCTGTACTGGATAGATCTGTGAGTGTTGTATACACAGACTCCATGTTGTGGGTTATAGTGTATACAGACTCCATGTTGTGGGTTATAGTGTATACAGACTCCATGTTGTGGGTTGTAGTGTATACAATCTCTATGTTGTGGGTTGCAGTTCACACAGACAATACCTGCAGTTAGAAAAGTGATCAGATCCGACTCACACGCCGTAATGGTGACGCTATTCTTGCTCCGAACCGCATCAATTCCAATACGCAGGAAAGTTGTGCGGCGCCCTCACCTGGAGCACACCGTATCACAACCACAGGACGCAAAACCAGTTTGACTGGAAACACAAGACGCTTCTGCTATGGGGAGGGGGTAATTGTATCCGTGAAACTGCCCAATTCTGTGTACTTTGGCATTTTGGGTTACTTTTGTTAGCGCTGACAATAACGGGATTGTTGCGTCCAATACCAAAGGGCCCCACATAGAGGAAAGATGGAGCAAAGCAGAAGGGATGATGGGGAGAGTAGTTATAGTCACGTGAGCTCACTGCATTTGGAACATTTGTGTATCACAGGGATCGATACGCGATCACCCCGGTTGTTGCAAAACTACAACTCTCGGCATGCTGAAGCTTGCTGGGAGTTGTAGTTTTCCAACGTTAGTGGGGGTGGGGGCCTGTATTATGTATCTGGCCGGCCATGACGCTGCCGTATATCACCTTTCTCCAGGGCTGAGATATTTACATCACATGTTACTGATAACCGCCGCAAGCTTTGGACGCACTGGCCCTTTAAATCTCAAGCGGTGCGTGAAACCTCAGATGTCCTCTGTTCACACTGGGATGACGACCCTATTGGCATAGGAAGGTGCTGTAAATATTTAAGCGGCCTCCACGGATGACTGAGCCGTCCACAACAGTGCGGACTGTAGCAGCATCAGACATGGGTGTAGCGGTTTTCATAGCAGCAGGGGAGTTGGGGATCCTAAAATAATCCCACAAAGAAATATTAGCAGGGCCCCTGCACTCATCTGCAGTCCGTACACCTCTCTCCAAAAACTGAGCAGGTGATAGGTACAGGACACAGAAGGGCAGTCCGTCACCTATATCTTATACACATGCACCCATCATCTGATCGCCATCATGTGACTCTGCTGCACCCACAAGATAAGAAGATCTGGTGAGATCATCAGATTTCTCACTTAAAGGGCCAGTACTGATCAGCTTATAGCAGTGCAGGCGTGTTACAAGGGGTTACATGTATGGACGTAGAGATCTTAGCAGAATTACAGTCAAGCCCCAGACTGGAAGAGCTGATAACAGAGAGCAATAGTGCATATCCCCCAATTCTACAGCCTGAAGTGGCTGATAACAGGAAGCAATAGATTGGAATCAACCAGACAATAGAGAGAGGAGATGGAGCCCGGGATTAGCGCGGCCGCTCCGCCTCCACCAGATGGTCAGGGGAGATTGTTGTTTTTTCGGTCGCTCCTATAGGAGAACCATATGTAGAAGACGTCAGCGCCCCCCACAGTCCTCACAGGCTCTCCATTACGCAGGAATGGTCCAGTTCACAGACAGCAAGAAGAGATTGTGAACAGGAATCCCATAATGCACTGCAAGCGGGGGACCCCCAGGGGTAACACTGGGGTACTGAGGACATCCCGGCGCACTGCAGCTCCATCTATATTGGAGACCCAGGACCCCCCACCGATCGGGGGCAGAGTTATAAGCCCCATCTGGCTGTCAGGGCATGCTGGGAGTTGTAGTGTTACCACAGTTGCACACTTTTCTGTGCACGTCCAATAATTCAAAACTACAAACGGACAACTGGGCGGGGCTCATGGCGGCTATAATCTCTGTATATCAGACACCACGGTAACATGATGGCGGCTGTTTATCAATGGCGTCCGTGTGACCTCTTAGGTCCTCCTCTCTTTTTTTCGGGGTGCTGCGGTTCATTCCACAGAAAGTGAGGACACCCCTGACACCACAACCTTGTTGCATCAACGACCACAAATCTAAAACGGTGACATGAGGCCAAAGTGGCGCCATATTTATCGTATACACATCACTTCGGAAGCCTATGTGCGTATACGCCATTTTTTATAGCTTAACCATACCCATTTCATGAGGCTAAAACGGACATATGGCGATATTAGGGCGCAACAAGTTAACCCCTAAGGTATATATATATTTTTTTTTACTCACGCGATTTCTGTTCAAACTGCTGCCATGGTCACAATATGGCGACTTGCAAGCGATTCCAATCCCAATTTTTGCCCTTAACAGGTAATGGCGCCGCTTATTATTACGTAAAGGACGTAACGGCCTCCGATACCACACAAATTACGGTTACGGGCACAGCGATTCACGGTTTTGGCCCAGCTGCGACTACGCAAATCATGTAGTAAGGCTGGTAGTAATGGCACCTGATAGAGTGTCAGCTCCTGTGGTCAGCACCACATAGAGGATAGCCCTAGCAGCTGCCTCACTATAAGGAGGGCCATAATAACCCTCTACGTGCCGGGATGCTAATATCTGTCGCCATTATGAGCCCCCCGGTCACTCACCAGCACTCCCCGCTCCGCACTGCTCGCAGCCGCCGCCGCTGTCGCCATCCTGCGGTTCTCTATAGCCAGGCGACACCTCAGAGACGATTCGGTAGATACAAACCCAGCCCCTTATTCACCATTGGACGGAGGGCATCACACAGCGCGTTCTGATTGGTCCACAGATCACACAGGCGGTCGTTCATTGGCTACAATGCTCAACACTCTGCGCGCCGATTGGACAAAGGCCGCCGTGTTGTTGTGAGATAATAAACCACGCCCCTTGATGGTATATCATGCTTGTGATTGGCTGGGGGGAGGTGAGGGATGTAGCGGGAGGCCGAGGGACAGATGTGGGAGAGCAAAGGTGAGGAGGGGGGAAGGTGACCCCGGGCTCTGTATACATCATACGGCCGGAAAGGGGGATGCTGTGAATGGGAACAGTGTGGATCATGTATACCTTCCTCATTAGCTCCTCCTGTCACCTACACTTCTATACAGTGAACTAAACCGTGCGCCATACGCAAACCTTATCAGTGTAGTGGCCATAGGAGACGGCATCAAAACTGGCGCAATCCAAAGGCCATTATCAAAATCCGCAGGGGTGAAAGGTCAATCTCCCGCCCTCAATGCAAAATATTTAATGGCGCCCCCACTAGCTGTGCGCCCTTTATAATACTGACGCCCTGTGACGTTGTAGTGATACATTCGGGGGCCCTTGCGGCTCCAGGGCCCGGCCATTGCAACATCCACATCCGATTCAGCCACGGAAACCGCAGCCAGGTCCGAAAAATAAAAAAAATCTGCCGCACAATTCCTCTCTGTGCCGGTATAAGCAGTAATATCTGTGAGTAAACTAATTTTTGCTGTTTTTCTTCCCCGATTCAGTCTATAAGGAGAACACGTGGAATTCGGCAGCTGTTATATACAGATGGAGGAAAACAAGAATTAACTTCCCATTGTTCATAGGATTTGGTGTGCAGCGATTACAGATCTGCCACAATTTAACCCCATGTGCTCTGCAAGAGGCGATATCCACAGCAGAACGTTTATTTTGCATGTGAACAAAGCCTTAGGACTGATTATTTATACCAGGGACAAGTTTGCTGCAAAAATTTTCAAGTCTCACATCTTGCAGAAAGACATTGCAAAAATCTGCAGCAATACCAAGGCAAATACCTGCATTATGGGAATGTGGTGGCAATGATGTAGAAGAGGCGCAGCGCTGCGATACGGCCTGACTGGTTTACATGATGATATCCCTAAAGTAAAATTGTATCTGTAATTCAGACAAAAATATTATAGCTGGCGGCCATAGAATAGGATTTAAAGGGAGTGTCCATCCCCATAAACGCCTGACAAAATGACCAATACTCACCTCACCAGTCTTCCACAGGCCTCAGCAATGGCCGCCAGTGGGTACCATGGTGGTCAGCGATTGGCTGCAGCAGTCACATGTCACATCCAACACCGGAGCCAGGTAAGCAGATTAGTATCAGCAACGGGAGCAGCAAAGTTGTCAGTGGTGTATAAATGAGAAATAATATATACAGGGAGGAGATCCCCTTAAGGCAGGTTTCACACATCGCATCACACTAATTGCAGAGCCAGCAGGAAAACCGTATACGCCCTTCCTATACACTATGAAAGTAGTGACAACACAGGTGTGAACAGAGCCTATGGCGAAGCAGCAGAAACTTCTGCATCCGCTTTATTCTCTGTGCCTGCTGCCATAACAATCTCTTCCTATTCCGAAATGCAGTGTGTGAGACCGCCCTATTCTGTGGGGTATTGCCGCCGCCTCTAAATGCAGGGGGCAAGGGAGCAATGACCCCCCCCCCCCAATCAGGTGACTGGATAAGGTGTAACTTCCTGTCTCTATGTGGCTCTGCCCCAACTGCAGGGCTTATTAGGGGGTATTTTACAAAACTGCCCCATGCTCCAGCTCCACAGGGGTGCTGTATGGCAGGTCTGCACTACTGAAGCAGAGGGGGAAATCAACATGACTGCATATCGTCTGCCCATTCCTATAAGAGCAGGGCTGCAGCTATATCCTTGTAGTGGCAGCCATACTAGTTGTCACCCAGCTTTCCCAGCAGCAGATGTCACCAGAATGAATGAATGAATGAAGCGCCATATAAATAATTAACAAGGAAGGCTTTATTGTTTGCCAGTAGCATTGCTAATTGCACAAAACTCACTTGTTCCCCGCGCCCTCCCCGCCCGTATACCACACTATATTCCAATGACAAAACTTTTAATTATAAAACATAAAAGCCCCTTCCCCTTTCACAATGCCCCCCCCAACACCCCCCTCCCCAAAATAAACAATAAAAATAATCCAAAAAGTAGGTTACCGGATAAGCTTGATCAGAGGGAAAGCGGGGAAGTTACGGCGTGTGCGACAATCAAAAAACAAAACTAAAGGGGGCAGTGTGGAGTCCGCTATTCACAGGTAGGCAGGAGGAGGGGGATCTGACGGCGCGGGCTCTGCTGCTCACCGCCTCTGCTCTTCACTACGTCCTGCACTATAACCTTACACTCGGTACCATAGCCATTTAGGGGGTGTGAATACATTTGCATTCGGTCCAGGATCACTAATCTCCAACCTGTGGCTCTTTGGCTGTTGCACAACTACAACTCCCATCATGCCACGGGTTGGAGACCACTACTCTACAGAAAGGAGACCCCTCTGGTATTGTGCAGAGATTAATATTCACGTCAGAATTTCCAAGCAGTACTCAAGGGGTGGAAACATCCATGTCTATAGCTCACAAGCTAAACTGCTCATATCTATAACCTGTCGGGGCATCTACAGTCACCTTAAAGGGAATGTCCACCTTCCTTATTATAGTGTAATATATTTTTCTGATACAAAGCTCCAAACTCCCTGGGCTGATATTCATTCTAAAATTCTAGTTGCCTCTGGTCACCACTAGAGGGAGCTCAGAAGCTTACTGCATACTGATTACACAGAATGTAGCAGGCTCCTGAGCTCCCCTAGTGGTGGCTGCAAGTAGGCAGAATATTGGTAACTGTCTATGCAGGGGATTTGGAGCGGTGTAGCAGAAAACTGCTAGGTACAGAAATTAACTGGATCTAATCTGACATGAAGTGACAAGATGGCCATTCCCTTTAAGGTAAGAGACTATCTCTGGGATGATGCACTTGGGCTTATTGCTAGGCACCCCCCCCCACTACTCAACCCACAGGAAATCCTGCAGGATGCTCCCTCCTCCGCACGTCCGAGCCTCACCACAAATACTCTTAGCTTATCACATTCGTACTGTAGAACTTCCTGTGGTTAAAAGAACCAAAATAAAAAAGTAAAACGCACAATAAAATCCACTAAAAATTAAATAAATAAAACAAGGATTTTGTTAAAAAATTTTGACCAAGAAAATAGAAAGTAAAAAAAAAAAAAAAAAACAAATGCGGAAAGGCGATTTTCTTTATCTACCAGAAGGGACGGGTTTAGCTGCCACTACTAACGATACGGCCGAAGGCTTCGGAGCAAAGGTCGGGGAGCGGCGCCAAGTGCAACATCTGGGAACGGGCAACGCTACTGTAGAGAATCCTGCACTACCAGCCTCTGCCTAAAGGGGCTTTTATAGGATCTCCACAGGACTGGTGGGGGTCTAACTACTGGGGCCCCACAGTCACTAGAACGGGGGTAGCATGTCCCCCATTTGAATGGAGTGACAATTGAGCATGCTCACTAGCGCTCGACAAAGTCTATGGAACTGGCAGGTAGTGCAGCCCCATAGACTACATGGGAGTGGCAGCGCACACCCTCCACAGCTGCTCTATCCGAATGGGTGACACTGGACCCTCGTTCTCATGACTTATAGGAGTGACAGGGATCATGCAAATGTGTACGTGTGTAGGCAACAGGGCGACACATGGATGACATCAGCGCGCTGCCTTTGCCTTCACAGACACAGATTTCGTTCAGTAAGCCCAGGCCACAACATGGACGGGTATAAGACCTATCCTGACTTTTGCCTCAGGTCAGGTCCCCACGCACAACCCGTGATAGTACATGGGCATATGTACAGGGCCCCACAGAAAATAACACGTGTGTGTGTGTGTGTGTACTAGCTGTAAGAAACACGACTAGCACCCTGACCAAGAACATGGTTGCATGCATGTAGCCTTATCCTATGGCTCAATACGTTTCAATACGTTTAACCCCTTTTAAAACTGCAGAGTAACCAAATCCTTATTTTGCTTGGGTTTACACACGACATCCAAAGCAGCATGCAAAACAGTTTCCAGCACTTGCAGATACTACTAGACAGTTCAGCAGATATACGCCGCACTGAATTATTGGAGATGTAGTGCGTTCACTAAAGAAACAAAATCTCCCATAATGCAGTGCATCCATCTATCAAATGTGTGGGCAATGAACCGGCGGGCAGCCTGAATGCTAGCACAATTCTAAATGCAGCTTTGGATGTAACCAGAGTATAGAACAGGTTTGAAGGCAAGCAGAGAAGTTGCAAAACTGCTGAATAATATCTGTAACAAATTGTGGCTTTCCAGCCGATTTAAAGCTACAACCCCCAGCATGCCCACGACAGGCAGAGGACACTGAGGGTTGTAGTTTTGCCCCAGCAGAGCAATAATATTGGAATCAGCTGCGTTACAGGGGGCAAGACTTGTGGTCACCACCTGCTGTCTTGCAGACGTTTATAGTACAGTCCATGTAGGAAAAACAAAAAGAGGGTGATCAGAGTAAGAGCGCCACCGACAGCTGAAGGAAACGCAGGGGAAATCCTACAGAAAAAAAAAAAAATAGAAACAAAAAAATCTTGTGCACTGTACAACTAGGCAAATCATCTTCCAAGAAAGTAGTCATCTGGAGGACAGGCGTTCTTGTGTCTACAAGGTAACGTTCGTGTGTCCTTCAGCAGTGAAGTGGAGGGTCCTCGAGATGAGCGTGCACTGGGGGTGGGGAGGGCGTCACTCCAACTACAAGTCCTGCACACCAGGAGGGTCCACTCTGGAAGAACAGGTCACTACGGTGAAGGAACTGTCGCCATTAGTGCAAGGCCGGACCGAGTCCAGGACCGCTGCCCGGAGAGGAGCCGACGTGCCGACAGTTTACGGACAACTAGAGGCTGGTGCCAAATGAAAAGAGGAAAAAAATATATATATCTGGAGAAGAGAGAACAGAGGCGGACCGTGTGAAGAGACCGGAAGTGGAGCGACTAGTGGATGTAGGCCCTGTACACCGCCGACATGTCGTTGTCAGATTGGTCCAATGCTTTCGCCCTTTTGTAGACCTGATGGATAGAAAGAGACGTGAAGATCAGGTGGGGTCGTGGCCAAGGGGGCAGTAAAGCAGGTACGGTCTGCTCTTATAAATTGTATCATCCTTAAAGGGGTATTCCAGGACTTGTATACTGAGGATACCCTTAGGACAGGTCAGCAATATGTGATTGGTGGGGGCTGCTATGGGTTTGGGTGCGGAAAATATCTCGACTTAGCCTTAGATGAAAGACAGCCAAGCCCTCAGACTTCTTCAGGAGTATCCAACTTTCTAGAGTGTATGGAGGGGTCTCAGCTCTCCCTTGATAACATGCCCTGGTTTGGAGGAATAACCACTGGCTGATCTTTGGCTATCCATACTATATAGGCGCCATTAAAGGAATAAATCTGCCCATTAGAGGGGGTCTCCAGGACTATAATACTGACCTATCCTTGGAATAATCCATCAATATTAGATTGGTAAAGTCCAATGTTCAGCTGTATGAAGCGCTTGCGGCACTTGGATGAGCTCCACTCCCATCCATTGGCCATATGACTATGCAGCATGGGGCTGAGCTGCAATCCCAAGCATAGCCACAATACAAGGTACAGCGCTATGCTAAGTAAGTAATGAACAGGCTGTAGTACTTGTCAAAACGCCATAGTACACTCAGCAAGCAGACTGATGATACTCCGGCCCCCACCGATCTGATAGGGATGCCCAGTTCTAAGGACAGGCGAGTGTTATAGTCCTGAAACCCCCTTTTAATTTACCTGGTTGGGGCATTTGTTGCAGGTGGACCTGGAAGTTCCAGGAAGGTCATGTGATCAGAACCAGGCCTGTACCCAGGTGCCAGGAGCGAGGGCAGCAGACTGGTTCTGTTCATGACCTGTCCGGCTGCAACAAATACCCGGACTAGGTAAGTTCATTTCAAGTCCTGGAATAATCCCTTTAAGCTTGTGAATCCGTTAGCGATGGCCTCATACAATATGCCAGTGTAGAGCACGGCAGCGAATCACATCAGTGCTCTCACTATTACCCATAAACATCACTGCTAAACCACCTGCACTCCCAGTGTGCCCTCACCTCATTGGCTGCGGCAGCCATAGGGGTAGGATGGTTTACAGAGTCTCCCAGAGCGATGGCGAGCCTCAGGTCCTTCTGGATGTACTTTAGATAGAAGTCTGGTTTGAAGTTTCCCTGCAGGATGTCTGTGAGGAGAGACGTGCAGTTAGACAGAGGCGGCCGTGAACTAGAGCGGAAAATGAGGCCGGGACATTGGTGATTTCACGGCGTACAGACAGAGAACAAGGAGCCAGTGACAAGCGGTGGAGATGGGGGAGGGGTGGGCGTTCTTACTTTGGCACTTTTGGTCCAGGAAAATACTGGAGAGCTGGCTCTGGATCAGGATGTCCAGCAGGGTCTGTTGGGACTGACCGGTCACCTGCGCCAAGGTCATGCCTTCTGCTATTGTGGCCATGAAGCTGCCCTGGACCATGTTAATGATGAGCATCATCCGGGCCGCGTTCCCCACCTCCCCTAGAAGAGAGAAAGACAAAATACAGCAGTGTTCACACTACCAGACCATGTATACAATGCCTTGCCGGTGTACAGTAGTTCCTTCTACATATGCCCTAAAACCAGATGGTGGAGGAGCTTCACAGTTGTGCAGAATCATGCCTGAAGTGCTCTGTGCTGCTGTAGGACTCTGCTTTTTTATTTTCTGTCTGTTTGATCTCCTCTTTATGACACGGTCCCATAACCTGCAGCTCTAAATCACAAGTGCGCGGGTCAGGGTACCCCAGAAGATCAGCACACACCACTCCTGAAATACTCTGTGCTGCAGCAGACTACTCCTTCCACTGCCTAATGGAATCATGACCTAATATATTGAGTAAGTGATGAGATCTTATGTACCCTAGAAGTCAGTACAATCCATGCCTGAAATACTCTGTGCTGCTGTCCCCCTCATGGAGTCATGCCATACACACTAGCAGTATGTTCACACGTCGTAATTTCAAGCGCAATTTGAGGAGAAAACAGTCCCGAATCTACACCCCATCGTGAGGCGGTGACGGCCACTTCTTTTTTGTGAGTCCCGCTTGATCTTGCCGGAATCACCATGAAACTCGTGGTACGGGGCCCCACATTCGATCACCCTATTGCAGTGATGGCGAACCTATGGCACGCGGGCCAGAGAGGGCACGCAGAGCCCTCCATGCTGGCACGCGTGCGGTCGCCCGGATCGCTCACCAACAGGGAATCCGGTACAGGATTCCCCGTTGATGAGCGATCACTGCCTTCAGTTGTATGTGCAAATGCACATACAGCTGAAAGCTGTCAGGGTAGGCCGCGGATCGCGCGACCGCGGCCTACACTGGCTGCAGAGTTTGACCTCTGCCCCGACGCGGGCGCGATGACGTCATCAGCGCCGCCAGTGACAAGAAGGTGGATGCCGGCGGCTCTTCAGGGGTGAGTATGAGAGTGGCTCACTGTGTATATGATGTTGGGGGGAGCGCTTATAATACTTGGTGAGGTGTATGATACTGGGGGGGAGTGTATAATACTGGGGGGGCTTATAATACTGGGTGGGGTGTATAATACTGGGTGGAGTGTATAATACTGGGGGGGGAGTGTATAATACTGGGGGGGCTTATAATACTGGGGGGGCTTATAATACTGGGTGGAGTGTATAATACTGGGGGGAGTGTATAATACTGGGGGGAGTGTATAATACTGGGGGGAGTGTATAATACTGGGGGGAGTGTATAATACTGGGGGGAGTGTATAATACTGAGGGGGCTTATAATACTGGGGGGAGTGTATAATACTGGGGGGGCTTATAATACTGGGGGGAGTGTATAATACTGGGGGGAGTGTATAATACTGGGGGGAGTGTATAATACTGAGGGGGCTTATAATACTGGGGGGAGTGTATAATACTGGGGGGGGCTTATAATACTGGGGTGGCTTATAATACTGGGGGGTGTACTAAAGAGCATATAATACTGGGGGGGGGGCTATTTATAAGCACACAATACTGTGTGTGGATGCCACTGTGGAGCATATAATCCTGTGGGGGGGGGGGGGGGACACCTACTGCGGAGCATATAACACTGGGGGGCTACTGTGGTACTGTGGAGAATATAATATTGTGTGGTGGGCCCACTGCAGAGCATATAATACTGTCTGGGGTCCCCTCACTATTTATATCACACAGTATCTGTTTTATAGCAGACGTGATATTAGTACAGGATGTAAGAATATTACACGGTAACTATAAAACAGATCCTGTGCGATGTAAATAGTGAAAATTAATTGTTCAAAGTACCAAATGCCGAGACCTTTACATTTCAGTACAACGTTGTTTGTATTATTGAAAGCTCTGTAAAGCCCCACATGACTGTAATTTTTGGTCAGTAACTGTCCGCAATTGTGGATCCGCATAGTATTAAGTCTATATTGTCGTGTTGGCACTCCGCGAAAATTTTGTGGGTTTTGGGTTGCAGTTTGGGCACTCGGTCTCTAAAAGGTTCGCCATCACTGCCCTATTGTATTAGCGACTGATCACGTGCAAGCCCACAGGCTCGGTTTTGGCATCGCGCCACAGGGCTGATTTTGTGTGAGTATTAGGAGACGGAAGACCTTCTCAAACCCCTCCGTGTGAACATACACCAGCATTGCACATACGACAAGTCATTGCCCCTGACAAGACCAGCACAATACTCTCCATAAATACTCTGTGCTGCTGACCCATATTCTTATAACCTGTCATTTGTAAGAAGATCTGCTAAATAGCAAGTGAGATTACCCAGAAAGAAGGAGGTCCTGCCCATGGCCTGAAAGCAGCTGCTGCAATCTTCAAAGACGCCATGGTCTCCAGCCGCCAAGATCATCAACATGCCATCATTAGATAACTGCTGGTTACCGGCCACAGGGGCTTCCAGGAAGCGGCCGCCTCGAGACACTATGACCTGGAGGTGGGAGAACAGAGACATGAGGGGTCTGCACACTGGTTAAGATATCAGGTGCAGCTTAAAAAGAAGCGTCATGTTACCTGTGCCAGCTCAGCCACCGTTTCTGGGTCCACCGTAGACATATCCACGTAACACTTCCCTGGACGGATCCCCTGCAGCACCCCGCTGGGTCCTAGCACCAGCTAAAAGCAAGAGGAGAGAACAATGAAACCAAACCCACCAGCCTTCCCCGCCCAGACACACTTAATGCTTTATTTATGTCAATTATTTATGACCCATTGTTTAAAAAATGACTGTAAACCGGCAGCTACATTTCCCATCATTCCTTAGGATAGGGTATCAATTGAAGGTCACTAGGGGTCCAACCCTTGGAACTCCCACAGATCAGCCATCTTCACAGGTCATGTGAGGTCATGTTCATCGATCACATGTCCCGATTACAGCTCAGTCCCATTCAAGAGAATGGGCGCAGCTGTGAAAGCACCATCTGTCTTATAGAGCTGAATGTGGGACACAGGACCCCTATTCTTGTTATCGGACCCCCCCACCCAGCAAGATCTTGTGATTAGGTGATGAGCTTAGAAGGGTCCAGCCCCAGAAACAGCATATCCTACCCACGATAGAAGAGAAGTTGTAGTTTAGTGGTAGTCTGACCATGTTGGACCCCTGGTATCCCTGTATGAACGAAACGCTAGTCACCCGTGTGCTGCCACTCCGCTCATTTCTATGGGACTGCTGTACATATCCGAGTCCAGTGCTCTGCCATCTCCACCAGTCTCTATGGATAGGAGCCACATAGAGTGTGATCTATCCAGTGTGATCAGCAGGCGCAACATGATGGATGAGGATGAGACTTACACAAATCTCATCTGCATACTGATACTAAGACCCCAGCCCCACTGAAATAGAAATCACCGAAATAGAAATCACCCTGTGAAATCCCAGGAATTTCAGGGGGTGTCTTTATTCAGCCCCAAAAAACACCTACAAAAACATGTAAAATAGCAAACAAGCCTATTCAATGGGAGGGAGGGGCAGATGTAAAAGTATGCGAGTCCCTGTATATATCCCAGAATGCAGAGCAGTCAGATCACTGTGATATAACATATTATACTTATGTATACATACATCCTTAGCTGCATTGGGATCTGCCACACAGGCAAATGTGATGTCGCAGGTAGAGACCACCTCCGCCGGAGTCCTGCCTAAATGTGCGCCCTCCTGAATGAACAAGTCACACTGCACGAAACGGAAGGAAGAAGCGTCAGAGGAGGAAAACACAAGAAAAGAACATTAAACATGTTATCAGCCATGAGAGGCCGTGAATGTAGTTTGACAATCATTTAATTTTTTTGTATTTTGGATGAATTTTTTTTTTTTTTTTTTAACATTACACATTTTGTCCCTGGAAATGCATCTGTAGATGCGGATCCTAGAGAGACTTGCATCTACCTCCAGAAGCGGGGGACCCAGTGAGACTAGTGCCGAAGCCTTTGTGGACGTGTTATGTATGTGCGACTTCTATGGCAGTTCCAAAAAAGCGGAGTGCCCTTGCCTAAACTCCCATAGAAGTGGATGTAGAGCCAGAGCAGACATGGC
Source organism: Leptodactylus fuscus (assembly GCF_031893055.1). Classification (NCBI taxonomy): domain Eukaryota; kingdom Metazoa; phylum Chordata; class Amphibia; order Anura; family Leptodactylidae; genus Leptodactylus; species Leptodactylus fuscus. The sequence goes on along the minus strand of NC_134272.1, from coordinate 16,570,018 downwards.
AGCCGTCAGTACAGGTGCGACCAACATAATGAGACATGCCACATGGCTCTGTGATGTGAAAACCCCTTTAAAACCCCAGGAAAGCAGAGTGCCAACTACTGTGGAGCTGTGACCGTGGCCATATTGGCAGTGCAAACAAATAAATGGCCGACAACCTTAACGCAGACGACTTGGTGACTGGTATCTTTCCAGAGGCTGTGAGATGAAAGAATCGTCTTTACCTTGCTGTTCTCCTCTGGATCCCACACTTCACTGTGAATTCCTCCAGTCGTGTTCTAGTTTAGAGAAATAATGGAGATTGGTATTCTCAGGGCTGACAGTAACAGACTAGAAAGCCACAGGTCAGCACTGAAGGCTCTGAACACACAGGGGGCGCTGCAGTGATTCCAATGAAGTATGAGATCACACGTGATGCGCGGCGCCAGCGGCTGGCCACAAAAGGAGATGCAGGTAAGCTCCGCCCCCGGTGGGATACTACAACCCTCAATGAGCGCAGCCTCCAGACTAGACGTTCAGGTGTGATGCACAGAATGACACACAATGAATACTCCGGAGCGGGCGCTCAGTCCGTTACCTTCTCTGCAGTCCGGTTCCATACGGTCACTGTGTGCCCCATCTTTAGCAGGTTGGATACGATGCCGCTGCCCATTAAGCCCAAACCGAGAAATCCGATCCTAAAGGAGGGAGGAGATTAAACAGGTCAGAGGCCACACGAGGAGAACGTCCCACAAGGAGCATTATAATCAGATTTTCTTTTTGTGCCAAAATTCCTGCGGCCGGACGTCACTTAAAAGTTCATTACTGAAATATAGAAAACTGTACTTTTGGCTTGTGCCAGGCAGTGGCATGGTTTCTTCAGTCCCCTCCCCCATAGGCTTTAACCCTTTAAAAGCGTCCGTCCAACTATCCATGGCATGGGTGATAAACATGTGACCAGTGAGATCAGGGGTTCCTGATACTGAGGAAGATCGCTACCTCCATGTCCAATAGAAGCGACTACAGTGGTGGTCACATGGACGAAGGGACCCCTGTTCTGCTGGTTGCTGGAGAGGTGATAGATATATATACAGTGTGTGTGTGTGTGTATAAATATATATATATATATATATATATATATATATATATATATATATATATATATATATATATATATATCTCAATCACGCAAAAACGGCTGAACGGATTTGAATGAAATTCGGCACATAGATAGATTGTAACCTCGATTAAAATATAGGCTACTGTTCATCCCGGTAAATGACATGGCTTCCTGACTGTTATGAATTTAAGTTCACGTCCTATATTAAACAGCTCTGAGCAGCTCCTTATCTCAGCCAGGTCTGTTATCTCTCTGTGTAAACACATACTAACCCTCAGTGTGTATAACCATTTGCATATTATCTGATCTGCTCCAAGACATGGGCAAACACCTTTCATCCAAATAGGCAGTTTGCCAATTTTCAACATGCCTGGAAAAATAAAATCTAATTTGTCGCCAACAATGAGAGCTATGAAGGAAGCCAGAAGTCACAGAGCTCTCCTGAAGCGCAGCTGAGGAGGGGGATCATCGACTCCATCAACACACTCATTATATGGCGTCCAAGCGAGCTGCTGACATGCCGGAAGAATCACAGGCACAGCGCGAGGAACGAGTTCAGTGGCAGGCCAGCTTGACAGCTGCCGAAACGCCGGAGCAGGCGGATCAGCAACACGCTCATTATATGATGCACCGGCGAGGTGCTGACATGCCAGAACAATCACGGGCACAGCATGAGGAACAGGTTCAGCAGCAGGACAGCTTGAGAGCTGCCGAAATGCCGAAGCAGGCAAACCATCGATGGCAGCAAATTTGCTGAATATAGGCAGATCATCAACGCCAACTACCCGCAGACGAAGTTGGGGGCAGAGGCTAGTATGTATATATGTATATATCATGCTTGAAACCGATGGAGTTGTCAAGCACTGAAAACCTAACAGGCAGACCCTGCCCAGAGCAGCCAATCACAGCACAGCTTTTATTTTTCAAGAACAGAATTAGAAATAAAAGTAGCACTGTGATTGGTTGCCTGAGGCATCAGAGACGGCTTTTATTTTATGCTGTTTTATATAGCTCTCACTTAGGCCTGGTTCACAATTACGTGGGGTCATTCCATTCCCCTATCCACATGAAATATGTAGAGAGTAAAGTCCTGCAAGCGGCTCTTTTCTCTCCGCATTTTTCGTGCCGAAACTACACGGACCCCATTGTGGTCTAAGGTAACCGCTTTTTTTATGCAGATAGGTTTCCATTCAAGGGGTCGCCAAAGCAGACTCCCCGAACGGAAATGCGAACGCAGGTGTGAACTGGGCCTCAAATGTGCTTGAAGGGGCCCTAAGGAGACAATAGCACCCAAGAGACTATGGCTGCACAGTGACTCAGTGACCAAGTACAACATTTGCAAGGAGTTTGTACATTCCCCCCATGTTTATGAGGAGTACTTCAAGACATACTTGATGGGGAATGTAGATTGTGCGCCCTCTATGGGACAGTGACCACAATGTCTGTAAAATGCTGCAGAATATGACGGCGCTATATAAGAGAAACAAAATAAGAGACTGGATGTCTTGTTGTACTTCAGCACGTATCAGAACTTGTGTCTTATGAGACTCCCAGGAAGCCATGCTAGTAAAGCTTTCATCAGTGAATAGGAACATACTTGAGCACATGCTGAGGCTGGCTCACCACTGAGGGTTTGTTACAGTTGCATCGTCTACACAATTCCCTGTGAGCTAAACATATCAACGGCCCTTGAAGTAACTGGCACTCCTGGGCATCAGCACCTAGCTGGGTAGGTAGGAGACTTACTTCTTGTCTGTGGGGGTGATGTTGCCATTGATCGCTGTACTATCTGCTGCCTGGATGGAGGTTGAGCCGGTGTCCTGTGAACAGAAAACAAGAGCAACGTCAGTGCCAAAGGAGAAGGGTCCGGATGAAGGGCCAAGTGACGGGGAGCCGGCCTCACCTCATCTGATACTTTCAGCCGCTTGCTGATGGCCTGGTACGTGACGCTGGGCTGGGGACACAAATCAGGAAGGAGATTAATATCATTGTGAACACCAGTGAAACAGACCCCCAGCAAGTGCGGTAATATATGGCTAGAGGCGGGGGACTCCCACAATACAATTATTAGCATACTAACACTATCCCAGCTTTAGAAGGATCAACCAAGCAGAGAACGTCAGAGGTGAAGGGCCGCAGCACTCCGCTGACACTTCTGCCCCTTCACTTCAGCAAATTGTGTGAGGGTCTCAGCACCCAGACCCTCACCAAGCAACGGCTCTGCAACATCACTATGACATGTTTCTGGACAACCCCTTTAAGGCCTCCAGACCATATATTCCCCAGTGATCCATGATGCTAGGAGTCCCTGCCACTTCACAGCTCTGTAGTCCTCTATGTATACAGTACGGGACATTAGAAGCATGAGGAGGCCGGGACACACAGCCATAAGCATGAGGGCTATTCAGCTATTCCTAAGTCATACTGCAAGGAAAGTTGGGCAACTAAAGGTATACCACCATCATTAGAACAGGAAACCGATATCACACTGATAGCGGTCTTACTCCCGGGCGCGCCTGACGATCTTTGGACTGAAGAGGTCCTCAGGTTTGGGCAGGTGCTGCAGCCTCATCACTCTTTACATTGGCCAGTGCCGGGTACAGAAGCTTTTCCCCATTCACTTACCAGCAATACTCCAGTACCCTGCCATTATGTGCCCAGTGTGTAGGCCGAGGCTGGGGCACTTATCTGTGTACCCTGACCCTTCAGACACCTGACAGAGTCAGACCTCTGTGATTGGAAACTGATGGCCTATCAATATTTTGATCGCAGACAGCCACTGGGGATGTCACCCGACAAGCAAGTCTGCTAATCTAAATGAGTGAAATGACAGCCTGGGATCCTACACAGATTTGATGGAAAAGCTGTGTGGCCAATGTAATGAGAGTCATCCAGAAGCATAACCAGGAGAAGGCCGACATCAAATCAACCCATTAGGCAGCATCACATTTACCTTCTTCAACACCATTTCTGTGCCAAGCGTCCTGTGCCCGTGTAGCAGCCAGCTGTCACCCGCTCCGTCCTCCTGGAGTGAGAAACAGAACATGAAAGGATCATTCCAAACATTGACACCTGGAGGCGCTCTGCACCCTCATATCATAGTCCAAATAATGAAGCAACTCGGAGCTAGAGATCTGTCATTTTGTGTATACAGCTTCTATGGAGATTATTGTGTTTCTCCTTGGTAACAGACTACAAACTGTTAGAGATGAGTGAACACTGTTTGGATCAGCCGATCCGAACAGTACTCTCCCATAGAAATGAATGGAAGCACCTGGCATGTACGCTTTGTCGGCGGCCGGTCGCTTAACCCCCCGTGTGCCGGCTGCTTCCATTCATTTCTATGGGAGCGTACGGCTGTTCCGAACAGTGTTCGCTCATCTCTACAAACAGTGTGTAGTCTGATCCTGCAGTCATTCTCCCTTCCATCGGTTGCCAACTTTTTGTTAGCGTAGAACCTGGGGCCCAACATATTCAGCATGGGTTTGTGCCGCTGTCCCCTCAAATTCCCAAGATTCCCCGGTGTAGAGGACATTTCTCCTGCAGGGCCACTCTATTGTCCTGGCAGGCTTCAGGCCTCACAATGCAGAAAAGCGGAGTTTCTTTTTGCATATTTTACTGCGGCTTTTTGAGCCAAAACCAAGAGTGGATTTAACAGGAGGGAGAAGTAGAAGAACTTCTTGTATATTCCCCAATCTTTTCGAATCCATTCTTGGCTTTGGAAGCAAAGTTTTTGCTAAAAACCCCCAGAGTCCTGTGTTTTCCTCTCTGCTTTGTTGAGCAGTCCCATAGACTTGTAAGCAGCAGCACATACGGGATGGTAGATCCATTCATTCAGGGTTTCACAACCTACATGGGGGTTCAATCTGGTTCCCAACCCCCCCGAGAAGTCCTGAGAAAACCCTTTCAGCTGACGTTTGGCTTGCTCGGATTAGCTTAAAAAGGGTTTATGGACTCAAATCAGTTTTTCCTAGCGATGACGTATCCTTTAGTATGTAATCTGTTGGGGGTCTGACACCTAGACCCGGCACATATCAGCCCATGCAGCAGCATCCGGGTCCAGAAGCAGCCCTGTACACTGCACAATGGTGTTGCACGTGCTCCTCATCCACTAGCACAGCTGATCTGCGCGGGGTCTGAGTGTTGAACCCCAACAGATCACATACTAGATCTATCTTGTATATAGGTCCTCAGGATGAAAAATGGGTTGAGGATTGAAAACCCCTTTAAGCTCTGCACAAACCCTACAGAAAAAAACAGCACATCACTATGGCCGGGGCCACAGGGGCAGTGATCACAGGAGCAGAGTTGCTAGAGACGAAACCTGCTAAAATGTCCAGAAGCTGCAGCTAAAATTCACAGGGCAATGCACATAGACAAACCTGCAGGTGAGCCGCAGGAAACACCAGCCCATTTTGGGAGAATTTTGCTATGGCACCTGCTGCTGAATGCCCCTGTGAGTATTCAGCCCATGTGGCCTCAGCCTATGTACACACCATCAGATTATCTTCTAACTATTTCTATCCACATAGCAAGTTGATCACTTTGCTGTATTGTCTTGAACTGATAAGCATCATCGTATCTTATACTCTAGTTACATCCAAAGCTCCCCTCATCATACTGTACTGAGCACTGCAAGAGGTATATTCCAATTTTCTTATAACACTACACCTCCCTCTATACACTGTCCACAGCTGGGATCACAAACTTTCAGTGCTCCAGCTGCTGGGGAACTACAACTCCCAGGATGCTCCACACACTTCTGGGAAAGTTACAAGAATAGAAGAGCAAATATACCCCCTGTTCTCCAATGAGCCAGTAGGGGGCAGCAGTGAGAGGTGATGGTCTGCAGCTTGAGATGTGACCATAGTATACAATACAAATCTGCTGACTATATACGGCTGTATGCCACAATGGCCACCGGACTCCCTGCGCTATGAGAAGTACGATGGTTTGATGCTAAAAGCAGGAGAGGACCAGACATGGCCTCCGGTGTTGCTCTCGCATTCTGGGCGTGGCCTACCTTCTCGGTCTGGCTGAGCAGGAAGTGGTGGAAGTGAGGGTCGTCCGCCGTCCGCTGTAACCGAACAGAGAGAGAAACTGAGCCGCTTCCCTCTACAGGAGAGTCAGGCCTTACCACCGCTCGCTTACCACCCAGGTCATGCTGGGAGTTGTAGTGTCACAAAATCTATACTTGCATGGCTTCGATAGGTCACCACAACCATTAGATTTACACGTCATAGACAATGGCGCCCCCTGTTGGACTCATAATCAGCAAGAGCTACATTACAAGTGTCTCAGACAACAGAGCGCCTTATGGGGAGGGGATATAATTAACCAGTTAAAAACCAGATCATTTTACTCCATTTATGACTGAACACACATCTGATTCAGTACAGGAGCTTCAAAGGGGGTTTATGGGACTTGTATTCCTTAGGATAGGCCATCAATGTGTGCTAGGTGGGAATCCAACATCCAGGCCCCCCCTTCATATATGGGCAGACTGAAAAAGGCTGCAGCATTGGGATGAGCACTGCGGCCTCGTCACTGACTACCAGACACAGCACTGTACACTGTATTATGGCTGTGACATCATTTGCAGTGGGGAGAGGCTGCAGCGCTCATCAGCATATGCAAGTCCCATAAAAACCCCTCTAAAACTTATGCAAATTACTGTTTTATGATATTTTTACATTTTGCATTTTTAGGTGAAACAATAGAAAATGCATATAAGAAAAGAAAAATAAGATTTAAGTGTCACCTAAATACATATCAGTCTGGGTCAGCTCCTGCACATGAGGTGATGGACATTATAAGACTGGGCCAGAATACTTAATATTATCTGCAGCTCGCTCAGCTCCTCCATTTCTCTCCGATAAGACAACGCAATGTTTCTAATGTTCTAGTATTCTTTTATGCAAAGCTTGCTGAACGTTACTGCCACTTACATTGTGTCGTCTTCTCTATTATGGTTACAGGAGTTATGGATAGAATCAGGTGGTCGTACCTGTAGTAAGTGTTTGTAGTGACATTCTTTGGTTTCTTTTTGTATGTATTTTTATATACCATGAGTTTCCCTCCCATAATGTCATAAGAGGCCTAACATGACTTTCACTTGTGTCTGGTACTGACCTATTAGCCCTAACATACATGTGAATACAGCCGTGTGACAGCACATGTGAGTATGTGGATACCCAGTAGGAGACATTGTTGTGTTCTGGCCTGTATACATGGGGCTCACATAGTGTCCAGGAAAAAAGGGACGGTAATAAACTGTATCTGACTGCTCTATGGGGATTCGGCCATTTCTTCTGTCCTGCGGCTGCAGAAGCTTTAAGACGTTGGGTGGTCTGTATGTAGTTAAAAGGAATGTCCAGGTACATGGTATGGAGGGCCGCGGCCCCTTCATTTTTTACCAAACACAACACCACACATTATTGTGGCTGTTTTTGGTATTGCAGTTCAGTCTCATCCCCTTACAAGGGACTGAGCTGCAGCATGGCCATGTGACCATTGGCCTGAGAAGAGAAAGTGGAACTCTATAGTACAGTCCTGGACAACCCCTTTAAAAGTTCACTTAGTTCAGATCTACACTGGGTGTCCTTCGTAGGACCAGAAGGATGGACTAATAACTTATCAGACCCTCCATTACTATAATGGGGTCCAGCAAATGTCCGTCCTTTTTAAATGAAGTCACTGGATGAAAAAAAAAGTCAGGCTTGTAAAAGAAATCTGAGGCTATTAGAGGGATCTGCATCGGACGGACACCTGGCCAGAGGTGAACCCAGTACAGGGCAAGATTTCATTGTCTGGGTGATACCAGGAGCGTTGCCCCATTCACCGACAGCAAGCAGAGATTTTGGAAGTGGTGGGAACTTAGAGCAGAGCATGTTAGTAAACTACAGAACCTCATATTAATATTACGTAACTATTGTACATGATGCTTTAGTGTAAGTTTTGATACAAGAGACAAAATCCAGACGCAACAAATAAGATGTCCTGTTCCCATGATAACCTGTAGGCTGCGCTCCGGTGCCCACCCCTGTGATGTCAGTGTGGCGGGTACACAGGAGTCGCCGCAGCCAGACAAGTGCTTCACCCCTGCACAGATGCCGCCGTGGTATTTCCAGGCGCTGACGCGCTGCCGGTCTATTCTTACCTCGCTCGTGGGTGGAGGCCAGCTGAACCGAGACACAGTCTTCATTGCCATCTTCAGCGAGCTCGGCTGGGGGCATGTGGTGTCCTAAATAACAACATGGGGGAAGAACGTCAGAAAAAAGCCAACACCGCTCTTGTTTCTCTCTCACCACCACTGCTCTAAAGCTTCTCACAGCTGATGCTGATGCTTTGTTTTAGTGTATCATTGGGGTTGGCAACCTAAAGCCATTCTGGCTGTTGGGGAAGTACAACTCCCAGCGTGCATACTTGCTCTTCTCGTCTTGGAATTCCTACAGAAGTGAATAGAGCATGCTGAGAGTTGTAGTGTCCTAGCTGGAGTGTGGAAAGCTCTGGACTGTCTGGTCTAGACAAATCTCTGTGGTGTAAATACATCAGCAGCACACATCTCTCTCCAGTCCTGATAGTCTGCTGCAATGAATCAGTCCGGAGTCAACATTGCGTAGCTCACAGAAGATGGTCTGGACTGAATACAACTGCAACAAACCCTCAGCTGTGCGGAGTGTTATGTCTGGAGAGATTTTCAGTCTCTTCCCATTCACGGACGGCAACAACAGATCTTGAAAATAGGGAGGAAGTGAAACATTGTCTAATAGGAAGCTGCAAAACTTTTCACTGTATACAAGGGGGCAGTATCTGCATTTGGACGCGAGACAGTAGAGAAAAGCACAGGCATGGATTCTGGCGACCCTGTCATGCTCCAACCGTGAGGGAGTAAGGATCTGATTGCTGGTGGACCCTCCATTGGGACCCCCACAAATCACAAGAACTGGGGTGCCCGAGGCCCTTGAATGCATGAATCAGTAATGCACATGTGCGACCAACACTCCATTCACTTCAATGGGACCGACAGAGAACTGTAATCTCCATTAGTTCCATGGTCACACATGTGTCATAGCAGTTCTCTTGATCAATGGGGGTCTCAGCAACAGGACGCTGACCAGCTATCCACAGGACAAGTCTTATATGTGAGATATCTGCTATAGCTTCTATAGTAAATGTCGCGCCCCAGGTGTCTTCCAGTTGAGTGTGGTGTATACCTTCTCTTCCTTGGGTGGTCTTCCACGTTTACGTGGGCTCTGGTCACGGGATTTCTTGGTAGGTGAGCTGGAGCCGGAATCTGAGGACTTTCTCTTCCTTTCTCCGGCTGGCTTCTTAGATTTGCCTTCTGCTTTTTTGCCTTTGTCATCGCCAGAGTTCTGTGAAAACACAATAAATGTGGCTTTTAGGTGACGTCTTCTAAAGGCCAGAAGAAACCGTGTGAAAGAAAATCTGGCCAAGTGATCTGATGCAACGGTGCACAGTGTACTATGGAAGCCTGTAATCCACATCTGGTCTCCAGCAAAATAATGTAATGTCAAAAGCCAAAACAAGACAGACATTGATGGCCCATCCTTAGGGCAGGTCATCTGTATCAGATCATTGGGGGGGGTCTGGTACCCGGCATGTTTCAGTAAGTTATTATTCACTATGGGATGAATTTTAGGGATTTCCAAAATACTTTCAGTATCACCTCCTCTCTGGTTCAGGATCTCCATCTGCTGTTGTGAAATAGGAAGCTTCAGTGGTTTCATCTAATGATGTGTTCATCTAAACAGAGTACACGTGTATGTGGGCGTGAGAGCAGGACATAACTCAGGACAGGTCCTATATCTGTAAACCATGTGGCCTGGGCTCACTAGAAGCAAATGAGAGTTGCCTGTGCCTCCACAGACCCAATGTCATGCCACATCATGCCCATGTGCCATCTGTTACGTTTCACCACGGGCTGATCGTGAGCATGAAAGCCTTGGCACTACAACAAGTAAACCCAGAAAACCTCATTAACAGGATAATAAGACTCCATGACTTGTCTGGTGGGAGTGGATGTGATTGCCCCCCCCTTTCCCTCTAATGTCTGTGGGTGGTGGCTTCATGTGTAGATACATGGCAGATAAGTAACTACACGACTGTGGTAGGGAGCAAAGTACAGAAACGCAGACATGGCTGAATGAGAGGCAGACTACGCAAAATCTAATTAACCCCATCATTTTTACAAAGCAGGAATACCCTGAGGTCTGATCATACTCCACAACTAGCGGAAACTAGGCTAGAAAAGTCCATTTAAAGAGGTTTTTCTAGACTTTGACATTGATGACCTGTCCTTATCCTTAATGAGAGGTCATGAAAACCAGATTGTTGGCGTCAGACTCCCTGACCGAAGAGGCAACAGCTGAAGCCTTTTCATTTTATACCAGATATAGCACAACACACCACATAGTGGCAGTACCTGGTACTGCAGTTTGGGGCCAATCGGTTCAATAAGACCGACGTGCAGAAGTACCACCATGAGATGTAACAGTCTTGAAGAGAGACTACAGGCCCTGCTGAGCGCTGCATATTGCCAGCGTGCCAGGAGCCATCACCAGCACGTATCACGTTTTGCTCATGCTAAATTAAAGGAATTTATACTAAAGGATAAGGAGGAACAAACATCAGTCCAGTTCAATCCATTACTCTCCAGTATGTATCCAGTAAGATAACCCCCTACACCAGCAGTGAGTGTGCCCAGTACTGCCCATTACACCAGACTGGTGAGGAGAGACACAAATCAGAGGAGACCCAGATTATTTATCACCGACCTGCTCCTGCTTTGCCTTCACTTTCTTCAGGAACTCCTCCACTGCATCTACTGCTTGCTGGAAGCGCTTGCCTTTGTTGCCTTTGATCATCTCATCCTTGTGAGCGTGGTAAGGCTTCAGCTGCTCCACCTTAATCCAGGCGCTGAGAGAAAACACAACAGAAGTCAGGACAGAGCAAGTTATTACAGTCAATGTCCACCATGACACCTATAGAACTAATTATAGAAGCAGCAGCTATGTTTGTAGAGTGAACAAGAATGACCGCGCTTCTTCCGGATCTTTGAGTAACCTGGAGGGTTTTTCTGTCACAGGAGCATATATATGCAGTTATTGGTACACCGAGGAAATTCATCAGACAGACCAGCCGCGCATGCATACAGTGCCGACCTCGCGATGGCAGCCAAGCTTGGCACGAAGCCGGCGGCATTGTGTGGCGTTTTTGTCTTTAGAAAGACGCTGAATAGTGTGCAATCAGTACTGCATGCTGCTCTGCTGGAAAACAAAAGTAATTATTTTGTTTTTACTACCATTTATGTATGTACCGTATATACTCGAGTATAAGCCGACCCGAATATAAGCCGAGGTCCCTAATTTTATCACAAAAAACTGGGAAAACTTATTGGCTCGAGTATAAGCCAAGGGAGGGGAAATGCAGCAGCTACTGGAAAATTTCAAAAATTAAAATGGTCTGAGTTTTTGGGTGCAGTAGATGCTGAGGAAGGGGAGGGGGTGTTTTGGTTGTCTGTCTGCCCCTTCCCTGAGCTTGAGAACTGTTTTTTTCCCCCCACTTGGAATTCAGTCTGGTTGACTATAGGGTATCTGCAGTGCTCCTATTAACCCCTTCCCGATGGAACAGGAGCACTGCAGATACCCTTTATTCAGTAGACCGGGCACTGTCAGACACAGGATACCTAATGTGTTTGTGCTTCACAGTCATTTTCTACTTTTATATGTATTCTAGGGAAAGGAGGGATTTACAACTTTTATTTATTGTATTTTTTTTTAAAGCTTCTTCTTTTTTTTTTTTTCCTCACTATTTTATGGGAGATTCTATACATTACTATTGTGGCTGGTCATTCACCCCTCCTCCCAAAAAAATACATAATTTTTTTTTGTTGCTTGACTCGAGTATAAGCCGAGGGGGGCTTTTTCAGCACAAAAACTGTGCTGAAAAATTCGGCTTCGAGTATATACGGATATATACAGTATATATATTGGCTACATTGTTTCCAACACACATTCTGGTAATGGATTTGATTATACATGTATCTGGTTGTTACTTTTATTCAAATCCGAATGAACTGTGTACTATTGGCTAATTCCAGACACCAAAAATAAGTATACATATGTAAAGATATAATTTGGTATTTATAAAGGAATTAAATCACAGTCCCTTAGATTTTTAAAAGGTATATTTATTCCCAAAACCTCCAAATGGAATAACACTGAATATTCTCATATATTGTATACTACAACCTTTCAAAAGGAATAAATCTTCCTATTGTTTCTTTTTATTAGTTACATATACTGTAGAAAATAGCTCTTGAAATTTAATAATGCCGATTATTTCACAGATTACAGAACATATATCCACATTGGTATGACATAGAATGCCGGTTTAATATATATCCAGGATATATGCCGCCAGACTTCAATGCTTGCCAAATTATTTATGTTGTAATAGTTGGTGTTCTACATATTTTTAATACTTTTAGAATTTATGTCCATGCAGTCATTAGTGCATTTCTTTGTATATGTTTTTAGATCTGATGAAGGGGTGGAGCATCCTGTGCGACTGCCATACCCCGAAATGCGTCATCTGAAATAATAAATAAATACTTACCTGTCGATGGGAACAATTGTTTTTTATCCCAAGAGAGCGCGTTCAACTTCCATCTATTGGTATAGCCAATACTTACTTGTTATATAAACAGTAAAGCCACCACATACATGTTACTCATCTGGAGTTACATCCTGTATTATACTCCAGAGCTGCACTCCCTAGCCTGCTGGTGCAGTCACTGTGTACATACATTACTTATCCTGTACTGATCCTGAGTTACATCCTGTATTATACTCCAGAGCTGCGCTCACTATTCTGCTGGTGCAGTCACTATGTACATACATTACATTACTTATCCTGTACTGATCCTGAGTTACATCCTGTATTATACTCCAGAGCTGCGCTCACTATTCTGCTGGTGCAGTCACTGTGTACATACATTACATTACTTATCCTGTATTATACTCCAGAGCTGCGCTCACTATTCTGCTGCTACAGTCACTGTGTACATACATTACATTACTTATCCTGTATTATACTCCAGAGCTGCGCTCACTATTCTGCTGGTACAGTCACTGTGTACATACATTACATTACTTATCCTGTATTATACTCCAGAGCTGCGCTCACTATTCTGCTGGTGCAGTCACTGTGTACATACATTACATTACTTATCCTGTATTACACTCCAGAGCTGCGCTCACTATTCTGCTGGTGCAGTCACTGTGTACATACATTACATTACTTATCCTGTATTATACTCCAGAGCTGCGCTCACTATTCTGCTGGTACAGTCACTGTGTACATACATTACATTACTTATCCTGTACTGATCCTGAGTTACATCCTGTATTAGGGTCCATTCACATGGAGGAAAATGGTGAGGAATTTGGTGTGGAATTCCAGCGCTGAAAAAAAAAGTCTCCCACTGACACATGTGGTTTTATAGACCGCTAGAAAGCTGACAGTGCACTGAATTCAGCACTGTTGGCTTTCCCATTATGTGCCCCGATGGAAGAGATATCAGTACCGTTACCGATAGCTCTTCACCGTCAGAAGGGCGTTCCTGACAGTCTAGCTGGGAACGCCCCTCCTGATAGTGCTGTCCGTAGCGCTATACTGTCAGAAGGAGGTGTTTCTTACTGCCCAGCCATGACACTGAGCGGTAAGGAAGGCCCCCTCTGACAGTATAGCGCTACACACAGCACTATCAGGAGGGGCGTTCCCAGCTAGACTGTCCTACTGACGGTGAAGAGCTATCGGTAACGGTACTGATATCTCTTCCCCCGGAGCACATAATGGGAAAGCCGACAGTGAGCTGAATTCAGTGCACTGTCAGCTTTCTAGCGGTCTATAAAACCACATGTGCCTGAGGACATGAAAGCTCTTCTTTAATCCCTTTCTACATAGTTGTGCATCACATGACCAGTGGCAGCCAGTCAGCATGAGTTTCCTTTCTGCCGGTCATACTTACTGATCTTCAGTTCCAAAAAATTTCACGAACAAGCATTTCTTGCCCCGCGGCTTCTTTAAATCTTTGGGCGGATTGACAATCTGATGACAAAAAGAAGATAAGTAAATGGCAGATCTCCAGCAGTGTCAGCCTCAGGCGATTTAAAGAAGACCTTTCCCCACCCCAGTTCTTAGCATCTGGTAATAGCTGCCCCTCTCCTGATTCCAGCACAGTTGCTGTTGTTTTGGAGCCCGATGTGCTATTTAGGCTCTGCACTGTCAGGCAGACAAGGGGTGCGATTCTGAGCTCTGACACTGGTGGCCTATGGTCATAGCTCTGAATCACATCCCTGTCTGACATAACAGACTCTAAATAACACATCAGGCACCAAAACCAACTGCGCTTGTTGCTCTGGAATAGCGAGGGCTAGAGAGCAAACTCCAATGGAGCAGGGACTATTAACAGAGGCGAAGAACTGGAGTTGGTGCTGGTGGTGAACGGTCCTCTAAAAAGAAGTTGTCCAGGCTAATTTTTTTTAATTTTTTTATTAGGCCGGGGAAGGTGGAAAAAAAACCAAACCACTCACTTTTCCCTGGTAGTGACATCCCTCTTATTGACCTCAGCGGTCACATTTGGCAGGGACTTCCACCGAAAGAAAACACTACCAGACTGCACTGGAGACAGGAGTGTAATTTTTTTTCCCCACCCTAGTTAAAAAAAAATAAAATAAAAATTTTATCCTAGACAACCCCTTTAAAGGAGCTCTCCAGTATTATAGGAGGACCAAACGGAGCCCAGGAGTGATTAGCTGACAATTCTTTACAACGCATCCATTTCACAGATGTCCATGCTGAGAATTTGCAGGATCGCACTCACCTTTCCAGGCCATGGGGGATACCGGCCCAGCTTTCCCCTAAAAAGAAAGAAGACGATGAAGATGAGAATCCGAGAGTCACACAACATTACACAGCACAAAGATACAGGACAAGTATCACATAGGCCGAACTCTGACAACAAGCTACTGATCCCCATACTAATCGCGGCTTCTGATTCCTACATTAATCCCAAATCTTAATCCTGAACCACCCACAAGATCCCTTCTTAACCCCCAAGGCCAAATATCAGCACAACCCATCACCTGCCAGAATCCTCCAAGATCCCCAAATATGATCCTTGATACTAGAACCCTTGACACAATCTCGTGATGCTCAATACTAGATCCTCTGACACAATACTTAATGTAAGATCACCCAAAACGATCCCCGGTACTTGATCCCGCATGCTACAGCCACTCAATATAAACCTCTAGAGCAGGGGTAGGGAACGTACGGCTCTCTGGCTGTTGCAAAACTACAACTCCCAGCATGCATACTTGCTCTGCTGTTCTTGCAACTCCCATGGAAGTGAATGGAGCATGCTGGGAGTTGTAGTTTCACAGCAGCTGGAGAGCCGAAGGTTCCCTACCCCTGCTCTAGAGATACTGGATGACCTTACTTACCCTTTCCAGAATTCTTGAGACTAGGTCACCAGACCATGCTTTCCAGGTCCCAAAACTAGATCCCCTGAACTGCTCCGTCTAGGATTGCCGATACTAGTCACTGACACGAACCTCATGAGATTCTCAAATAGATCATCAAACGTGGCCCTCTCAGGACCCCACTACTAGAGCCCCTGATACTTTCCTTCCAGAATTACCAACAGAAGATTTCTTGACACAATCATTAAAGTAGAACTAAAACCTTAGGACACCTTCTGATTTGCTATCCGTATTTGTGTCGCTAATACATTTTGCAATAAACTTTATTAACACATTTTGTCTCCTTTCTGTGAAATCCTGCACCCTGGCTTCTGTACTGAGGGCTGTTCCTGCCTCTCGCGGTGTATGGGGTACAGGCTGTGTAACATAGAGAATATAATGAGGGATTAGGATATTTATAATGTGGGAGATATAACTGGTTAAAGTGACCCTCCCGCGTCTACATATTACACAGCGCCCCACTCTATACACAGTAACATACAGTGAGAGGCAGACACAAGGATTTCACAGAAAGGAGACAAAATTTGTTAACAGTAGATTACAAAATTTGACAGGATAATTCCCAGATCTGATACTTCTTGTAAAAATAATCCCAAGATTAGATCCCCTGGCACAATCCTTCCGGGGTCACCAATGCTCGCTCTCTTCTTACTGATCTGATATTAGATCCCTCCACACAATTCTTCCAAGGTCTCTGCACTGGATCCCTGGACAAAATCGACACAAGATCCCTTAAACCAATCCTTCCAAGATCCCAGGCACGATATCCCTTGCCACAATCCTACCCACATCTCTGGCACTAGATCCCTTGACCAGATCCTTGCCACATTGATAAAACTAGATCACTTGATAAGCTAATCCCCAGATCTCTAAGACTAGATCCTCTGGTGCAATCCTTCCAGGAACTCCTGAGCTAGATCCCATGTTACAAGGCTCCTAGAGGGCTGGCACCAGATCCCCTCACACAATTATGAAGACTAGATCTCTGTACTAGATCCCCCAATATGATTTCCTTAACAATAAGGAACTGTCCGCAGGTCACATCACACATGTGGACATGAGATGAGCTCACAGGCCACACCGCCCCTAGGGACATGCAGCAAACACCATATCACAAGCCTCCATCTCTAGCGCCCCCTACAGCTTCCCCCTGTGCACACACCGACTACACACCGAGCCCCCTCATCACATGACCGTCCGGCATAATACCTGCCCAGCAGGGGGAGCTCGGAGCGCCCGCCCGTCACTATGGCGCAGCACTACTCACCACACCAGGTCTCCTTGTCGCAGACTCACAGTCGCCGCCATCTTACCGACACAGGCAGAGCGGGGAGAAGGAGGAGGATGTGGGGATAGGAAGGAATACTGACTGCGCAGAGGATGCCGGGACAACAGGAAACACCCCCCACCCGCCGTGCTCGTAACCTACGCAGCAGCGACGACCGGCCCACAACTACGTCACACGACGCCGCCCACGTGATTAATGACGACCAATCCACGACTTTCTCCACGCTCCGGCCAGCACCAATAGGAAAAGGCGGGAAGGTAACTCACTGGTTGGAGCGGCCCGTCGGAGAACAAAGCGCGGTCACGTGACCGCTGCGGGCGCTGATTGGCCGGGCCGGGGTCAGGTGGTGCGGCGTGCGGCTGTCAGTAGGTTGTTGTTGTTTTCGGTCTCGCCCGGATGGTGTAGTCATGTGACGCGCGAGAGGGGGAGGAGTGAAGGGGGGGCGGCTTAACGTTTCCACTGGGCACGTGACTAGACCGACGAGCACCGTGGACCGGAGAGCACCTTGGTGAGTAACCTAGAGAGTGGCCGAAGCCGGAAGAAGGGCAAGGGAGCGGGGAGTGTAACTTAGGGAGCTTATCTCAGACCACTTCCGGGTAGTTGGGTCAAACCCTGTGTTTGGGTATTTGTGGAATGTTCCTCTCCCCCCTGCCGCTGATAATGGAGCGACCCGAATGTATATAAGAAAACCGAGACGGTTGCAGTGTGTGGTTATAGGCCGTGGTGGCAGGAGTGTGACCGTGTAATGTTATTACAGCCTGTAGTAATATCATGTCTGCTATAAAACAGATACTGTGTGGTATAAATAGTGAAGGGCCCCCACACAGTGTTATATGCTCCACAGTAGCCTCCCCCCATAAAGTGTTATATGCTCCACAGTAGCCTCCACCTCCCACACACAGTATTATATACACCACACAGTGTTATACTTACCTGAAGTCCCATGAAGCTCCGCTGGGCGTCCTCCTTCTGACTACAGGTGCTGATGACTTAGGTCATCGTGCCTGCGTTAGGGCAGAGATCACACTCTGCAGTCATTGTAGACCGCAGCCTACACTGTACCGGATTCCTCGTTAGCGAGCGATCCGGGCAACGGCGCACGTGCCATAGGTTCACCATGAACAGCTCTAGGGTCACACCTGCCCCCGCTCCCTGTTCTTCAGATCAGCTTGGGGCCCTGAAAAAACAGAAACACAATCCATTTAAAAAGCGATTACCCGCGGACCCGTAAGATAGTAATGGTGTCCGCCAGGTTTGCTTGGAGGTTCCTTCTCTCCACATTTTTTCCAGCAGAATGGGGGACTGAATCCGGGAGCAGGTGTGAACCTAGCCTTAGTCAGTGGGTCACTTAGCCCTGGAAACGGCACCACCATTGTAGTGTTTTGCACTTTACCTATTAGGATGATTGACATGTTGGTTATAGTCACATTTTAGAGAAGCGAGTGCAAGCTCTGCTGCCAAGCCGTCCTTCGCCTACCGTACATTCAGTTATTGTCCAGCGGTACAGCCAAATTTCCAGAGATTTCCAGTGCAATGCTGTAGGAGATCTGCGCCAATTCCTTCTGGTTAACCATAGCAACAAAAAAAAACGCAGCAAAAACTCCGGTGGGGAAAATGCAGCATTTCCCCAGATACATGTTATGTGCCATAGTCGTGGGTTAAAAAACTGCATTAAAAAAACCTAAGTGTGTAAACATGGTCTTACATGGGCTAGTTATTGGGACTAAATATTCCTACAAACATTCGTTCCTAATAATTGCCCCAGTCAGTGGCCGGTGTATTAGGGCCTGTAGTGTATAGACCGTCCTGGGGTGCCCGGATTGTCCCATGTAGACCCAGTACCATAATTGTGGTCTACTTGGTTCTTGGCCATTGGGGCAGGCGCTTCCACCTCAGGGTGTTGCTGGACAACCTCATGGTGCTGAACAACCTTTTTTGATACACAGCCACCCTGAATGAGCAATACTGTAGTGTAAATCATGGAGGAGGGCCAGAGCTGCAGTCTGATAAGCAGAACGGTGGTTTCCTCATAATTTATATCTGTCATTATTTCTCCACAGTGATGACCCAAGAGCAGACATCGGCCCTCTGTTTCCTCCCCAATAAAGCCTTTGGATAGTGTCACCTCCTGCCGCCTCACTGCAAAAACTGAAGTTTACTCTCCTCACAATGGTGGTTATCTGCTAAACCCTTGTTGATTTGGGGGAAGACCATGGCTGAGCCCCGGAGAATGCAACTCTCCAGTGTTTCATCCAATGTCCCTCTACAGCCATCTTCTCCTAAGAAGCCACGTAATGATGATAAGGACCTGGGGACGCGAGTGGCCGCCACTGTTCGCATCGCACTGACTCTCTTTGAACCGAATCAGAAGAAGTGTCCAGAGTTTGTCTATCCAGAATTGTTACGTAGTCTGCAGCGAAACAACAAGAACCATGCAGAGAAGGTAAAAGATAGGTCCGGGCTTCTGGTGAGGGCAGAATATACTGAGATATTGCAGCCTGCAGAATGAGAGAGTACAGCTCTGGAGTATAATATGGGAAATAACTCAGAATAAGTAATGTATGTACACAGTGACTGTACCAGCAGAATAGTGAGCGCAGCTCTGGAGTATAATACAGGATAAGTAATGTATGTACACAGTGACTGCACCAGCAGAATAGTGAGCGCAGCTCTGGAGTATAATACAGGATGTAACTCAGGATCAGTACAGGATAAGTAATGTAATGTATGTACACAGTGACTGCACCAGCAGAATAGTGAGCGCAGCTCTGGATACTGCATTTGGTTTCCTGGTAATTCTTTCGCTACTTTCACTTTCAGAAACAATTGGATCCCTTCAACGATGAAGAAGCTGAGAGGACAGAAGTTGAAGCTTTATCTAAAAAGTTTGAGGCAAAATATGTAAGTGCCTTTTATTCCCCTCCAATGTCTGTAACGTAGAGGTGGCGGTATTAGTAATCTGAGCCCTTGTTGACTCTGCCATTGACTGTTCTGGGTTATAGTTTCTGTGTCTGGGTTTGTAGATTCCTAATTTCTAGGCAGTCACAGTTTTGACCTTTCATGTTTCTACAGGGAAAAAAGCGGCGCAGGGACCGTATGCAAGATCTCATTGACATGGGCTACGGGTATGACGAGTCTGACTCGTTTATCGACAACTCAGAGGCGGTAGGTTGTCAGTCGAATAAGATTAAATCCTATGAGTATTCCAAGTGTTTCAGACCTCTTGCAGTGAATAGCCCCTGATGGGATAGGATGGAAGCCCTAGTTGGGGGTAAATTGGCCGGCTATACTTCTAATGCATTGCTGTATGTGACCTGTATGATGGCATCAGCTTCTAGTCAGAGAGCACATCTATAAGGGAGCGTTCACACTACCGTCGGTGTCCGACATGTAGTGTCCGCTCAAAATCTGTCACGGACACTAGGAGCGGACACTAGATGTGTCCGTGACACCTGTCATTCACTTGAATGGGCATCGGGTGCGTTCTTTTGCACTCCGTGCCCGTCCTTCCCTGTCCGCAAGAGAAGATGTCCGACTTCTCAAGCGGACAGAAAAACCCTGCATGCAGGGTTCCTCTGTCCGCTTGAGAAGTCGGACATCTTCTCTTGCGGACAGGGAAGGACGGGCACGGAGTGCAAAAGAACGCACCCGATGCCCATTCAAGTGAATGACAGGTGTCACGGACACATCTAGTGTCCGCTCCTAGTGTCCGTGACAGATTTTGAGCGGACACTACATGTCGGACACCGACGGTAGTGTGAACGCCCCCTAAGATGCCTGTTTGCTGCACAGTATAGAATCCTATAAGGTTGGCTGAACATCTGTGCAGTAATTCTGCTGTTTCCTTCCTAAGGTCCCTGAACAATTATCTCTATTGGGTCCTATGGGAAAAGAATCGCTAAAATTACTCTGGAATCTTAATCTGTCTCCAGAGACTTAATATGAGAATACTACATATCCCACAATGCAATGCTCTGCACTGACACTGAACCAGCAGGGAATATCAATGAAAATGTTGGTCAACACAGTCCTCAGCTTCGTATGTGACTAGAGTATAAGAATAGGACATGAAGTGCAAATACTTGGCTACTTTTTGGAAAGGGCAGATGTTGTGGGTGAGACCAGATTTGTGCCAATTTATTCCTGATGGTCAAGACTGGCATACTAAACCCCATTCTTGATATTCCCCTACCCATTGAATTTTCTTTGCACCAACATTCATCTCTCTCTGTTGGTGTCAGGTCAACAAGACGAATCTGTAATTTTGGTCATATTTCAGATGCCCATCTCTTTACCTGCTTTCCCTTGCTTCTCCTCTCACCTCAGTACGATGAACTCGTTCCTGCCTCCCTGAACACAAAATATGGCGGATTCTATATCAATTCGGGTACTTTGCAGTTCAGACAAGCATCAGAATCAGAAGACGATTCTATGAAAGAGAAGAAAAAGAAATCTCCTAAGGTAAAACTCATCATCTACCAGACACGGCCCACGGTCATAAGTAGCGCCGCTTTAGGGGACGAGCAAACCCTTTAATCCTTCAGCAACATGACTCATAAAAGATATCGTTCTTTTCTCCTGGCAGAAAATAAAGGAGCGGGGAGACAAAGTGAAGAAAAGGAAGCGGGAGGAGGAAAAGAAGAGCAAGAAAAGCAAATACTCCAAACCTGGGTAAGATACGGCACAGTGGCATGGGGCTGGCACACATCCGTGACGTTACAACAGCCTCAGTAGTACCTTAACCCCTTCCCGACATTCCCCGTAATAGTACGGCGCTGCCGGGAAGGGCTTCCCGCAAACCGCTGTACTATTACTGCGGATGCTTGGTGCGCACACGGAAACTGTGTGCGCACCATGCACAGCGGGTGACAGCCGTAATACACGGCTGACAATGCCCCGTGACATCCGCAGTCGGAACCGGGTCCGATCGCGGGTGTTAACCCTGATATGCCGGCGGTCAACATGACCGCCGGCACCTCCGGGGTTTCGCTTCAAAATGGTGGCGATCGGCAGCCCCCGCGCCGGTTTCGGGGGGTGCCGGTGTTCATAGGGAGCAGCCCGGGGTCTGATCAGTGACCCCGGGTCTGCCCCATCACTTACCCCGTCCTCGCACCTGGCTGATCCTGCCGTAAATGAAGCTGTCAGCCTGTGCGTCTACACAGGCTGACAGCTTCCTATACAATGCAATACACGTGTAACACGTGTATTGCAGTGTATATGTAGTGAAGCGGTGATCAGCCGATCACTGCTTCAATCCCCCATGGGGACAGAAAAAAAAAGTAAAAATAAAAAAGTTTAAATAAGTTTAAAATAAAATAGAAATAAATAAAGCCCCAAAAATCCCATTTTCCCCATATAAAATGTTTTATTATGTAAAATAAAGAAAAATAGAAAAAAAACATTACATATTTGGTATCGCCGCGTCCGTAATAACCTGAACAATAAAATTAAAACATTATTTAACCCGAACGGCAAACGGCGTAGAAAACCGCACAAAATAATGATTATTCACCACCTTTCCCTTACAAAATGTTCAATAAAAAGTAATCAAATGGTCAGATGAAAACCAAAATGGTACCAATAAAAAGAAAAGGTCTTCCCGCAAAAAATAAGCCCTCAACCAGCTCTGTCTAGTGAAAAATAAAAATGATATGCCTTTCAGAAGATGGCGATGCAAAAATAATGATTTTTTCCCCTAAATTGAATTTTATTCTGCAGAAATAGCAACGCATTAAAAAATAATATAAATGAGGTATCGGCGTAACCGTACCAACCCGCAGAATAAAGGTAACATGTTACTTATGCTGTACGCTGCACGGGAAAAAAAAAAATGCTAAAAAGCAATGTCAGAATTGATGTTTCAAAGAGTTAATAAAATGTAGTCAATAAGTTACAGACCCCAAAATGGTGGCATTGAGAATCACATCTAATACCGCAAACAACAAGCCCTCATATGGCCACATTGCCAGAAAATAAAAATCTAGCTTGTACAATGTGAAGACAAAAACCCCAAAAGTCGCCAAATCATTAGGACGTAAGTGGCTGCGACTAGAAGGAAATGTGTAAGCGGTGCGAGCATTTTCAGGGGACACCCCATATTTAGAGCTTATGAGAGATAATACACCAGCGCTGACCCCCCAGAATGCCCCTCTTCCCCGTCCGCGTCATAGGAGCTGGTGGGAAAATAGAATGGGATTTGGTGTGCCCAATTTACTCTGCACAGCTTACATATTCACTTCGGGGTTACTAATGCTCACTTGATAAATTCTTTGAGGGGTGCGGTTTTCAAGATGGGGTCACTTTCTAGAGGTTTCCACTGTTTTGACACCTCAAGGGCTTTGTAAATGCGACATGGCTCCTGAAACTGATCACAGCCAGATCTGCCCTCTAAAAGCTCTTTGGCGCGCCTTCCCTTCTGCGTCTCGCTGTGCGTCCATATATTAGTTTACACCCACAAGTGGGGTACTATGGTAGTCGGGAGAACTTGCCTAACAAATTGTGGGATGCGTTTTCTCCTTTAACCCCTTGTGAATGTGCAAATTCTAGGGCTAAACGAAAATATTAGTAAAATAAATTCAAATTTGAAAATTTCACCTCCATTTTGTATTAATTCCTGTTAAGCACTTATAGGGTTAAACTACTAGGTATATGTTGTTTTGGCTTATTTAAGGGATGCAGTTTTGAAAATGGGGTGATTTATGGGGGGTTTAATACAAGGGTCTTTCAAAACCCCTTCATAACTGGATTAGGCCCTTTAAAAAATGGGTTTGGGAAATTTCTTGAAAATTTTGAATATTGTTGTTTCACTTGTAAACCTTATAATGTCCGTAAAAATTAAAAGGGCGCCTAAAGTTTGATGCCGACATAAAGCAGAGATCTGGAACATGAGATTTATGATATAATTTTGGCGGTCTGACGATCTGTATGTAATGCACATCATTTCAAACTTTATAAAATGCATATTTTTCAAAATTTCCACCAAATTTCCAATTTTTTCATAATTAAACACAAAACATATCAACCAAAATTTACCACTAACATGAAGTACAATGTGTTACGAAAAAACAATCTTAAAATCACTTTGGTAAGTTAAAGCGTTCCAAAGTTATTGCCACATAAAGTGACACATGTCAGTTTTGAAAAATCGAGCTTGGTCAGGAAGTCAAAAAGTGCCATCGGCGGGAAGGGGTTAAAGGACGATAAGTCCTGAGACGAAATGTCGCAGTTGCTCATAAAGCACAGTAACTCCGCTGTTATGCCAGATCACAAACTGTTTTCTTAGGGGCAACACGGTGACTCAGTGGTTAGCACTGCAGTCTTGCAGCGCTGGAGTCCTGGTTTTGAATCCCACCAGGAACAACATCTGCAAGAAGTTTGCATGTTCTCCCTGTGTTTGCATGGATTTCCTCCCATACTCCAAAGACATACTGATAGGAAAAAATGTACATTGTGATCCCTATATGGGGCTCGCAATCTACATAAAAAAAGAAAAAACTGTTTTCTTCTTTTAGCTTCACAGCTCTGAATGGCACCAAGGACAAGAAGAAGAAGAAGCTGATGGCCAACCTCCAGGAGATGCTGGCCAGGTTTGAAAGAGATAAGAAAATCTTTGAGAAGTGGACGCCTTCTATCCCGCTCACTACCACCAGCACCACCGCACCTAAAACCACTTTGTCCACTCCTACCGCTCCAGCCCTGCCACCGCCGCCCCCACCCCCACGCGAGGCCGAACCAGCGCCAGATCCTTTACCGTCCACCATTGTGTCTGAGAGCAAGCTTCCCCAAGCTGCCAAGGCCATGGACTCCATGATCAAGAAGGAACCAGAAAACCTGGAGATTCCTCCTGAGAAAGGAAGTGGCTCCTTGGTAGGGGAAATCGTCAAGGAGGAGTTTAAGAAACCGCCGTCTACCCCGGAGGGGCTGCCACCTCCGCTTGAGAAGAAAATGAAGGAACTTGCAAAGGTATGAGAGCAAAATGGAAGCCTGCATTAGAAGTTAAATATCTGCAAATGATTTTTTGTGATTTTCCTTATTTAAATATCATATTTTTTTTTTTATATATATATATATATATATATATATATATATATATATAATATAAATATATATATATATATATATATATATATATATATATATATATATATAAAATAAAAATATAAGTATGTATAAATAAATATATATTTCTTTATTATTGATTTTAATATTTCCCTTCCTCTTATTTCAGTGGGCACAAACACCCGAGGGCGAGAAGAAAATAAAAATGTTTTCTCCAGAAATAAACAGCAGTCTTCTAGAGTAAGTATAATGGGACGTTACAGGCTATAGACTGCCAGCCATGGCTTGTCACATGGATAACATGGATTATCTGGTGACATATCATGCAGTGAGTGATCAGTTCTTGGAGTTGATGTGTTAAGAGCAGGAAACATTGCCAGGCGTAAGAATCTTAGTGACTGTGACAAGTGCTAAGTTTTGACGACCCGATCAGAGCATCTCCAAAGTGGCAGGTCTTCTGGGGTGTTTCTAGTATGTATGGTTAGCTAATACCTGCGGAAAAGTACAACCAGTTAACCAGCAATAGGGTTTTGGGTGTAGAAGCCTCATTAATGTGTACAGAGTAAAGTGTAGCCAGAATGCTACAGTAGAGCAAATCGCTAGAAAGAATTGCTGCCATGTATGACAGGGGTCTATACACACAGAGCATCGCAGTTTTATGTGTATGGGCCTGTACGGCTGTAGATAGAGTGCCCATGTTGACCCCTGTTCCTTTCTAAACGTGCCCACAAAGGGCACATGAGCATCACATGCGAAGCAACAGAAGAAGTCATCTGGTTTGATGGATCGAGCCTTGTGGGTGAGAGATGGCACAATAAAAAGATGCTGGTGGAGGCAGTGTGATTCTTTCCACATTGTTTTGCTGGAAACTTTGAGTCCTGGTATGGTGGATGGTAATCTGACATGCACCACCTTCCATTGAACAGACCAAATACCCCCTTCATGGCAGCAGTGCCCCCTAATGGCAGTGTTCTTTTTCAGCAGGATAATGCCCAGTCAAACTGCAAAGGTTGCCTCAATGGATCAGAGCTGTTTTGGCTGCAGGAGAGTGAATTACACAATATGATGTAGTTATGGATGATGATAAGGATGGTCCATGTATTTTGCCATACAATGGGATAGGCCTTTAAGGGTGGAGTACTAGAAATCTACAGAAAGCTGTGTGGTTTAACCCCTAGTGATAATCTGCCATACTGCATTGCTCAGTATGGCATGGACTGCTACTCCTTCTTATGTTTCCCCCATATTAGATACGTATTCTATGTCACATCTTCAGTCACCTGTACTCTTACTAATGCTATCTGTCTCTTTATTGAAGCATTTACCTGATGTCCCGGGACCTGAGCCCCAACCTGCGCTCTACTGTGTTCACCCATCTTTCCTCCATCCTGCCCTGCAGCAAGGATATGCTGGTGAGATGGTCCACTCGTCTCTACTTACAAAAGAAGGTAAGTCATGGGTGGTCGGCATCACTGCCCATCATCAGTCCTGTCAATCACTGCCCATCATCAGTCCTGTCATAGTGACCGCAGCTTGTAGGATTTCATCATGTTAGAATAAAACTTTCTGCAGTGTTCTAATATGCTTTTATGCGTCAATTTTTCCACCATTTTTAACATCTCTGCTCACTGTCAGTAAATTGGTCATTCTTCTAGTCCTGCTTACATGCAGTTGGGTTTGTCACAATGTGTCAGTAGTCTTGCTGGTGTCCAGGACATAGGAAAGATTTGTGCTGCAACCAATGTGGAATTTTAAGCCTTTGTGTAGGATGAAATAAATGTGTCCATTCACTGACAGCAAGCAATGATGTTCAAAATAGTGGAAAAAGAGAAATACTATGAGACGGTTCCAGAACTTTTCACTTTGTCTTTCTGCTCTAGCCTGGACCATAAAATCATGTGACCGCATGGCATTTGAAGCTCCGTGCACTTCTGATAGGGAAACCAAGTTCATCTTTTATTTTCCTTTGCAGGGTGAACGATTGCGGGAGCCTTTACGGAAGCTCAAAGAAGCAGTGACAAAGGCGATACCAGAACAGATCATCAAGTACCACGCAGAATTAAAGGTCTACAATGAAGCCAAATATGCCAAGTAAGAGTCCATGTTCTCAGAATTCACCACTGACATATTTGCCTGTTCGGCGTATCGGCTCCATCATGCTACACTAGATTGGTGCAAGTTATGACAACTCAGACTCCACAAGACTGACTGCTTTCACATGTGCTAAGCGCCACAATTTATGTGCTAGGTTTTGCGTCCTAGTTTTTAGCACACAGGTTCTACAGGTGAAAATGTTAAAGGGGTTGTCCATTATCATAATATTAAATGCAGGGTGAAGAAAGGGCTGATAAATAAAAATGCATTCTTATACTTACCTGATTCCCACCCTCTGTTCCAGTTTGTGGGCGTGAGAAAGATGGTGTGAAAGCAGCCTAACAAATCTATTTCCTTTCACTGTCAGCAAACAGAGGTATTGCATCTTGTGGGACAAATACACAGATTATAGTGCTGAAGATGTTCAGCCATCACAGGGTACAGTACAAGTTTAATCCCATTCATGCTGCAATGCCAATACCTGGGTGTCAAATGCCCACCAATCGCTTATTGATGACCTGTGCTATTGATAGGTCCATAATATATAAGTCATAAAAACCCCTTTAAAGGAACAAAATATCAATTCAAGGGAGTCATTTGGTTTTGTTTTTATTTAAGTATAATGTTGTTGTTTGGTTGTTTTTTTTTTTTTTTTGTCCAAAGTCTAATCATTCTTCCAGCAGAGAAAGGGTTAAAGGTACCAAGATTTACAAGGGAATTCCTCCCAACCATGATCTGACATTGACTTGTGTTACATCTACAGGATGCTTTCTGATGACAAGGAAAAGGAGCCAAAGATGCCGTCTGAGGGGGAGGAAGAAGAGGACAAGGGGAGCAAGAAAGCGGCCGGCCCACGGAAGAAGTTCCAGTGGACGGAAGAGATAAGGTGAGGGGTCTGTGTGTGACTGTGCGGGGTGCCACTGCCGCGTCAGGGGGGAATGGGATGATATAATTACAGGATGGACATGGAAGAGACGGCCATACTGTGCTGAGCGGAATCATAAATCTTTTTTTTTTTTTTTTTTTAATTAATTTCAATGGCTGCTCCCATGCGTCCACAGCCATCGGAAGACGGGAGGTCTCGCTGTAGTAACATTTTGCATCTGCACAATTTAATGCAGCTGCTTAACTCTGCAAGGAAGTAAATATATGTCCTTACAGGGTTAAGAATTGACCACCTGATGTACATAGTTAACAGTTCGGTTTGGAAGTGGTTAATGTCCCACAAATAAATATATATATATATTATTACAAAGTTTATTATACTCCTAATTTAAAAATGCTCCACTGTTCCCCCAGCAATCCGGTGTCATCCACAGTGACATAACTCTCCTACATCACAGATCCTCGCCCCCGCCTCTGGCGACATAAAATATGGCCCTAGTTATGAAGTGGTTAAAAAAAAGCGACACAGGGGCAGCAGTTATGTCTCAGAGCTCCTGTGCCGTCACCGCCGCCCCTCTCACCCCTGACTGTGCCCTGTCTCTGCAGGCAGCTGCTGTGTCAGCTGGTGCGAATGAAGGTGGATCTATACGAGCCGGACGGAATCGGCATGTCCAGCCTGGAGGATTACCTAAAAACCTTCCTGGATGAGGACGTCAAACCCTTGTGGCCCCGAGGTTGGATGCAGGCCCGGTATGTGGAGAGGCAAAAAAAAAAAAAAAAATACAGATATAAAAAACCAAGCTTTCCTGCATTCCTGAAAGGCAGATTTATCCAGTGAAATAGTTTTATCTGCAGAACTAAATGTGTAACCGCCTGAGGCCTGGGAAAGTTGAGTGAGAACCCCTGTGCTAGGTGTGTAGGTAGTCACCCAGCTTTCCAGGGCTGAATAGGATTCTTAATAACTTAACCAAAGAGGGTGACTTATAGACTCCTAGCTACAGGGGATTTTTAGGGGTTAATGGTTTGTAATTGAGGAATTTTGAGGTCAAAAACAATAATTATGAAACTGACTGTGTTACTCATAGCAACCAATCACAGCGCAGCTTACATTTCATACAGTGCTCTTGAGATATAAAAGCCGTGCTGTGATTGGTTTTCATAAATCACCCCTATCAGCTTTAGCCAGGGTAGCGGCAGCCATGTTACTCAGTTCTGTAAGGGAACAAATAGGCCGGGAGGTGCCCCCTGCTGGCTATATTATCTATTACAACTCTACAGTAAATTAATTTATAGAGAGAATGAAGGAATGAATAGTCATGGTAGGGGGGATCCTGGTGGAGATGGAGGCGCAGTGTTTTATATATTTCTGTGTCGTTTGCAGGACACTTTTTAAGGAGAGCAGACGTCTGTACCCCCAGCTCAGCTCATTGATGTAAGTAAATGTTATCACTGTATTCACAGACTATACCCATGTGCTAAAAAGCTTAAAGGAGTCTTTCAGGTTTATGAGTTGATGACTTAGCTTTAGTATAGGTCATCAGTAGAGGATTTGCTGAGATCCAATACCCAGGGCCCTCGCAGATCAGCTGCAGTATTCAGACGAGCGCTGCGGCCTCTTCTGTATTTACCAAGTACAGCACCATATATTGTATAGTGGCAGTGCCCGGTATTGCAGCCTAGCTCAATTCACTTGATTGGGACTAAGCTATAATCAGGCCATGTCATCGATGACCGTGACATCATATGGTGTGTAGAGCTAAAGCTGCACCAAGTGTGGACCACTGCCACATCAAACAGCTGATCCACGGGGGTCTGGAGGTCTAAGGATAGGCCATGCCTGGAAAGCCCCTATTATTATTATTATATAATGTGGCAGTGCATGAAAAGCTCTTCTTACCCCATTCCAGCTTTGGATTTGTTCTAGTGCATCAGTCCAGACATTGGTCAAGCAGAGCTTTGAAGCATTTGATCATAGATATACCGTATATATCTTTTTTTTCTATCAGGGCGAAGAACAAATCCATCACTCCACCCAAAGTGAAAGCAAAGGTAACGTAGCCTAGTATATGTATGGTACATGTCTCCGGTACATGTTATATGCAACTACTCACTTTGCACATTACCTGGCAGAAGCTGCCCCCATGTGGTCACATTGTGATATCTCCTCCATTCTTGTTATAGGACACTTCCAATAAGCAGGACAAGAACATTTCCAGTTCCCCCATGGAAACCCAAGGACCTGCGGTTACCCAACCTGCTCCAGCCAGGGTCAGTTCCCCCTCCGTCATGTCTACTTCCGAAGGGTCTTCAGTATCCACTCACGCTCAGGACAACTCATTGGATGGCGATCTGATCCACAACCCTCCTTCGCTGGAGGGAGTTTCTGAGCACCTGACGGCCCTTTCTGGTAGGACCTCGGGTCTGGTCTTTGACTTTCCTGTCCCTTCAAAACCTGCTGGTCCTGAGAAAGTCATCGTGATAGAGGAGAAGAAGAAGCCATGTCCTCCTGTATCTGTGGCTCCCATGGTCACCATGTCACAGTCATCTGTGCGACCAGTTTTTCCTAAGAAGTTTATGGCTACAGGCTCTGAGAAGAAGACTCCATCTCCTGTGCCCAGTCCTAAGCCCTCGCCTGACGCCCAGCAGAAGCAGAAGCCATTGGCTCAGTACCAAGCTGGCCCGGCAAAGCCCCAAACTGCAAACCTGTCTGTGCAGCCCTCAGTGAGTCTCTACCAGATAAACAACAAAGGGGGCTTTGTCCATCCTATACAAAGTGGGGGCGCCAAAGTGTCTGCTCCTACACCCTCACAGCAACCTCTTGCCCCTCAAACCAAACCTCCTAAACTCCAGGGTATCCCCCCTTCGTCGTCTCCTTCTGGCACCAGTCACAAGCCTATAGGTCCTCCAGGATTCATAGTCAAACACCTCAGTAGTCCTGGCTCAGCTGGAGTCCAAGTTTACAGAGCTGTGAACAGGCCCGCCGCTCCACCCCATGGTAACCCCAGTGGGAAAAACACTGTCATGATTCCGAACCAACCCCCTTCATCTGCCAGTCGTAATCCCACCACAATGTCTACAAAGAAGTCTCCTCATCCACCCCAGAAACTGACCCTGATGGCTCCTCAAGACTCTGGAGGAGGGACACAAGGAGTGGCCAAGTTACTGACATCATCAATGGTGGCTGGAGGAGGAGGAGGAAATGCAGCACCTAATATTAATGTGAGTAATGCATTGGGAGGGGGGAGTGGGTGGATGAAGCGGTTTATATGATGGTGTAACGTAAAGATGTGAAGTGCTCAATGTGTCTCTTGTTTGCAGGCACAGAAGGGCAACGGAGCACCGGGATTGCTTGGAGCTGCCCCACTGACCATCCTGACCTCATCTTACAAACAAAATGGAGGGAAGATACCCGCCTCGGCTTCCCTAAACCTGCTCTCCCCCATCAACACCTTTCCCTTGCGCGTTGTGTCCTTCACCACTGAGCCTTCCCCAAAACCCGGAGCTTCAAAAGATGCCATTGTCACCGGGCCGGCCCCGGGCACCTTCAACCATGGACTACCAAGGAGTAAGTGAACTCATGTAGCATTGTAAAGACTTTTGAGTGGGTGGAGCTTCATGCAAGAAGTGGGTGTGTCTGAAAAAAAAAAAAGTGCTATTGTCTGCAATGCCATTACGCAGATGATCCTCACAGGTGGAGCTGTGACCCCGGCACCCTGTGGATGTGCCATTATGTATTATTGCTAGAACTTCATGGGGCACCGACTTGCAGGAAGGGGTTTTACAGGCTTTCTCAGTTGCTGACCTTTCCTTAGAGCATGTCATCACTTGCAGATCAGTGGTATCTGATACCCAGGACCCTGCAGATCAGCTGTTTGAAGCAGTATAGGGGCTCCCTGATCACTGCTGCCCCTTCACAGCCCAGGTCATGTTCATTAATTACGTGGCCTGTGCATATGAATCGGGCTGAGGTGCAGTACCAAGCATAGCCACTATGCAACATAGCGTTTGGGTGCTGATCGGGTGTCGCAGGACCACCCACTGACCTTCAGGCGATGCTCTATCCTAAGGTTAAGCGCAGGGGGGAGACTTATGCTGTTGTCTTACTTTTCAACACTATTATCAGGCCTATGTTACAATGGACCATTGCCATTCACTGACAGCAAGCAGAGATCTGGGAAAGGTTGATGGGTTGTAACCTATAGTTTATAATAAAGCTTGCTAGGAATCCTGTGCCTTACTCCTCTCTCTCTTTCCAGATCTCCTGAGTGGTCTCCATACCAATACAGGCCATCATTCCAGTCCGATCCCTCACCCAGTCCTGTCTGGACACATGCAGCCGGCACAGACAGGTACAGTCACAACATACAGGCCTCTGTGCAGGGAGACAGTCAGCAGGTTGTGCACAGAAACCTCATTGTTATGTAGACAGTCACTGCATATATACATTATTGTGAGACTGACATGGACTTGGCAGGCATCTATAATTGTTATTCCTGGGAGAGGCTTTTATCATGTGTAATTTAAAGTTCCCTGCAGTATCACTCTTCACCACTGTGTGGCAGTCCGCCCTCAGATACTAGATACAAATACAGCAGTGCCATCAGTCAATAGCAGGTGACAATATTTCCGTCATATACACATAATAATACTAAGGGTATGTTAACATGGCAGAATCTGACACTGATCTAGAGGCAGATTCCACCCTAATTCTATCTCTCATCCTTCTCAATATTGTCGCGGATTCCATGACTGACTAAGCTGCAGTCAGTGGTGTGACTCCCCACTTTATAGGCTCTGGGCCCAGTCAGCGGCAGAAAGGTGCGGCGTAATGCCAAAACGGACCACAGTGGGGAGCTAGAGGACCCGAAAATGTAGAGGAATCAAGACAGATGTCACTGTCCATCCTGATAAATGAATAGAATGCTAGAATTGCAGTGATGGATGACACTGAAGAATGGGGAGCAGGAGGGACGTATAACATGGGCCTTGAATGAGTTGTCTAACAACCCTTATGAGCACATTGGGACCGATCAGGGACCATAATGGGGGATGGAAATTGTATATACACTTCATATTATTACCGTAGGGACATTTTAAGCAGTTTTATCTCTGTCCAGCAGATGGTGCACACAGCCACAGCAAAGGACCCGTGCCTACCCAGATGAGAACTGGCCGACCGAACAACCCCTGAAGACCTGGAGGGAGGATCTGAGGACCTGCACTATGCCACCCTCAGCCTGTCGCAGCGGGCACGTATTTTGTACTGGCGGTAGCGGACGTCTGCAGCTTTTATATTTCTATAAGTTATAAGATACTCTCTTTATTACACGAGATCTCCAGCGCGTCCCTCTCCTCATTTTCTATACATTTCCATGGTGGTGGCCAATATATGCACAGATGACCTTACAGGTTGGTACTGAGTACAAGTGAGTGGGTGTCCCTCCCATCTCCCTCCACAGGGGGTCGCCACAACCTCTTGGGCCTTAGTACGCGGCGTCTTTCCCTAGATGGACTCACGAGTCTCCGGAATTACACTGTCAAACCCGACTATGAAAATTTCCAAAACCGCAAATGATGGCAACCATTACCTATAGAGCAAAGGATTCTGGGAGGAGGACGTTACGGACCAAAGTCTTCCATGTCATGACAATCTGAAACATGGCGATCAATGGCAGGGGGACACCCTGGGGTGTTATGCACTACAAGGTTACCCCCTAGAGGCACTGACAAAAAAAAATGACTTTTTTGTAAAAAAAAAAAAAATCTTTAAGAGTTGTGTACCAAATTGTGGCGGGAGCGGGGTGTGTTATTTTTTAGGTCACTGAGCGCATGTCCAGATGAAACCAAACTGGAGCCAGGATCTCTTGCACTAGTTTTGTACGGTTCCGCGAGTGTTGGCGCTTTTGCTGCGTACAGTGGTGTGATGGCGTGTGTGGTGGCACGGCACAGTTTTATAGCTATTTGATAGTAGTTTTGATATTTGATCTGCTGTAAAAAAAAAAAAGGGGGTTGTGCAGTTAAGGACATGTATCCAGTATCTACGGGACAGAGTAGAAGTGTCAGATCACTTGGGGGTCCTACGGCCGGGTCCCCCAGCGAACAGGAGTACAAGGTACTGAAGTCGTCTTGTGAGTGGCTCTCCAATGTACATGTGTGACCAGTGCTCTAGCCCTTTAATGGGGCCGCCAGGACTGTAATCTCCTGCACCGCCCGCAACCCTATAATGTGAATGGAGCACCGGTCACTTAAGTGCACTCCATTCCCAAGGGAGACTTTTGCTCCCCTCCATTTTCCTGATCGCTGGAGGACCCGGCCGTCATACCCCCACCGATCTGATACTTATCCTCATCATAACGACACAACCACCTTAAAGGGATTTTTAAGTTTGTATGGTGAGTTTTTCAAGATTTTGATATTTGTGGTCTCTTCTTAGCATGGGTCATTAATATAAGATTGGTGGGGGGTCCGATACCTGACACCCCCACCAGTCAGCAGGCACGGCGCAAGGAAAAGCACAGTGTTTGGACCTGGATGTACATCGCTCCGTCATTCCAGCTTAGCTTCCGTTCATATCATGGAATAAGATTACTGGGTGGATGTCAACAGGATAGGCCGGCAGTATCTGATCAGTCAGGGTCCAACACCCAGACCTCCTATTAATCAGCGGATCCAGATTTTTCTTATTTTCGTCTCAAGGCAGACTTATACATTGTCATACTGCGTTAGTAGATGGAGGACCCCTTCAAATCATGTTCTCAGACACAAATGCAACTTTATTTATAATCACAATTCCTATTGTATTTTTTTTTATATGCGGGGTTCAGTCCCACCTTACAGATTTCATAGGGGACAAGAAACAGGACATGGGGCAAATATGTCTAGGGCTCAACCTGTTGTGGGGGTGCTGTGTTTTGGATACGTCCCCCGCAGTCGATGGTTAAAGATTGTTGAAATCGCAGACTGGTGACAAAATTATCGCTTAGAGAACCGGTTTGAGAATGGTCTTCTTCAGCCATGACTTCAGAAAAAGCCTGCACACGGGGTTTGGTTGTAGTCTGTTATCATGGAGACACATAGCTCTATACGGGCGCTGTTGACCTAAAACAGTAGGAGGCGGTTTGCAACATTTTTGACGCATTGGAGCAGTTCAGGACGGTGTGCTTTCATACCCTTTGTTACCCTATATTCTGTATATTTAATATTTTTCCCATGTTATTTTTTTTATTTTTTATTACTAAGGCTATGTTCACAAATGCGCCGGCGTCCATCCAGGTCAGAGTCTGTCTGAAATCATGAATGATGTTAGGGAGGAAATAACGGATACGCGGCAGACACCGTAAATGTATCGATGTGAAGGCAGCCTTATCACATTCCACTGAATTTTTTATTTAATTTTTTTTCAAATTTTGAAGTCGTCGCGACCGTGTGAGGACTAAACCAATTGCAAAATTCTTCTATGCAGCTGTTTTTCTTAGTGTGATATAGGTGTGTGTACATATATATATATATATGTCTGTACAGTCAGTAAAATTCTTTTAATCCGCTATCACTGGGTTTCGATCATTGAACATTCTGGATTATGCACCATCACTGGGGGGCGCTATTATTTTATTCTATTTAGGAAGCTGCATGGTCCCATAAATGACATGGCACCCCCTGGTTCGTTGACTTAGGGCTAAAGGTGGTGCCCTTGACTCCTCGCCTCATACCTTTACGTTGAACTCAGCCCCCTAGTATTTGATTCCATTGTAAGAGCTGCTCATGAAGGCAAAATAAGTTAAAATGCAATTTTTTATTAAAAATGGTTGGTACTGTGGTCACCTTCTCACAGAGAAGGTGCCAGGTGCAGAGATGGCCATGTTGTGTGCTGTGCAAGTGTGTGGTTTAGATAATATTGACTCCTTTGCTACGTGACGTCATAAGCACCTTAGATATTATGCTGCTTAAAGGGATCCTATCATTGGATACCCTTTTTTTCTGACTAACACATAGGAATAGCCTTAAGAATGTCTATTCTTCTCCTACCTTTAGATGTCTTCTCCACACCGCCGTTCGCTAGAAATCCGGGGTTTTTTCGGTATGCAAAAGTTCTCTCGCAGCACTGGGGGTGGGTCCCAGTGCTCAAACAGCACTGGGGTTGGGCCCAATACTGCAAGAGAAATCTCCAGCGACGCCTGCATCTTCTTCAGGAACAGCCTCTCTGTGTGTTGTCTTCTGGAGCTGGATTTCAATCTTCTAGGCCTTGGGCAGAGCAGACTGCACATGTCCGCGGCCACAAGAAAATGGCCGCTACTGTGTGAGCAGCCATTCTTCTTGTGGCCGCAGGCGCCCGAGGCCAAGCAGATTGAAACCCAGCTCCAGAAGAAGACTCGCAGAGAGGCCGTTCCTGAAGAAGATGCTTGCATCGCTGGAGAGTTCTCTCGCAGCATTGGGGACACCACCAAGGCTGTTTGAGCGATTGGGAACGCCCCCAGTGCTGCGAGAGAACTGATTTGCATACAGACGAAAACCGGGATTTATACCAAACGGCAGCGCAGAGAAGATATCTAAAGGTATGAGAAGAATAGGCTTTCTTAAGGCTATTCTTACGTGTGATCGAAAAAATATTTGATTTTAATGTCAGAATCCCTTTAAAGGAACATTGCACAAAACCAATGGGCGGTGTTATGCTCCGCCCACACATTGTCACATTCCTTTAAAAGAAAATGTAGTTTGCTTGTGATACTAGTTGTCCTCATGCATTTCACTTCTGGTTACAGATATGTGAGAGGATAATACAAATTTTATTCATTTTTTTTTTTATTGCTAAATCTGTGGTCAATGCAAAGTATATTGCTTTACTGCTGCTGCAAAATAGAAGTGTCTCATTTGAAGTATGCTGGAATGAAGTGGTTAGAAGTAGGTTCTCCTTGACTTGGGATGGATCCAGTAGGTGGCACGGCCATGTTAGATACCACCCCGTCAAACCAGGAAGGGTAGGGTTGCATTTCTACTTACCCTGTCTTGGGCCATACCACAACAACAAACGTCTCAGCAGATCCATCTACTAAATCCACGCCAGGCCAAGGAGAACCTACTTCGGACCATTCCATTTTAGCAGATCATTTGCTTTATCAATGTTGCGATTGGGAACCTTTAACGCTCAGGGTTTCCATACTTCGGTCCATTCTTTAAGGGCTGAATTTTTACTTTTCTGGCATTAAAATGTAGTGGTGATGTTGGATATGAGAAACATGACGCGGGAGGGAATAAATATGTAATTTTTTTTTTCTCAAAGTTTGTGCCTACTTGTTTACCACGATGACAACACGCCAAGCATTCAAAACCACCGCATCTTTATTTAGCATTATCATAAATAAAATACATTTTCCGATTTTTATTTTTTCCCTTTCCCCACTCAGAAATATAGGAAAGACATACAGAAACCAGGATTCATCTCGTGGCTGAGGACCACATCCTCGTATCGGGGGGAAAGGCCGGGAGTTAGTAAGGCACCATAGTAAATGTGTAACAAGACAGAGCATGAAAATGTGCTATCTAAACCATATACCAAATAACATAATGTATATATAGAAGATATCTAATGGTTCTTTTATGGCGTAAAGGAGAAGAATCTGCGGTTTGGCTTTATATAATCTTGACTTTTCAGTGCATGTTCTTTTGAAGAAGCTTTCATTAGTGCTTCAGCTTGAGAAGGTTACGACAGAGAATACTTGGACATTGGGTAGGGCAGCGGTTTGGTACCTTCCATTAAGACGTGGAGATGCTTGTGGACTTTACAGAGACCTCTGTAGCTTCTGTGGAATTGTCGTCAGTCTCTGCACATGCTCCATTTCCAATACGGATAGAAGATCCTATGTGACTTTCGAGATTGGTGGCGAGACCCAACCATACCTTCAACTTTGGAGAGCTTTATGGACATCTCGGCAAAATATCTCCTCTGCATGGGTCAACCGAGTATAACAGAAACGTAGAAGTTCTGCTATGGATGAAGGTAACAGACCAAAGGGCAGCTATGTCTGGTTTAAAGTCTATGTTACGGCCGCAGAAAGCGGCACCTCAGCAACTCCGAAGATTACTTCTTTCCGGAAACTAAGGCTGCAAATTCTTGGATGGACATTTCTTTGTTGAGGTAACTATCATACTGACGTTTGGTGATACGCCCGCTCTTCAAAGCGTCTTCAATGTTGAACTTCTTGCCTGACTTCCTGTCGTGAATCACAGAGGAGTCACCATTTGGCCCTTTTATGGTAGTTTCTTCCCAGTCGCATTCTTGACTTTGCAAGTTGACGAACATCTTCCAGTCGATGAGACCCAACCTGCGAGCTTCTTCCGGTGACATCTCCCTGCCAGTGTCGGGATCGATGACCACGATGGAACGGCGTAGATGGTTCTCTCTTTGTTCCCTCTTGATTTGCATGGTTTCAAGACGTTTCTGAAGCTGCTCGATTTCTGCATCTTTATCTTGAGAGATTTTCTTCAGCCCCTGAAGTTCCTGCTCTAGAGCAGATAAGCGGGAGTCGAGATTGGTGCCACTGTCCACCTGAGTTAAGCTTCTCAGACCTTGTGCCTCCTTTATGGTAATCTCAATCTCAGACTGCAAGTGGCGCGTCTCCAGCTGGAGACTTTGCTTCTCCATTTGCAATTTGTGGACTTCTTCCCGCAGATATTCAAGCTCCTTGTTGGATTTAGAGTTGCTGAACTCTATTTCGGAGAGCTGAGCTTGGAGACGGTCAACATCGGACTGTAGTCCTATTCGGCGCTTGCTCTCTTCGTCCAGCATGCTCTTAAGTCTCTTTATTTCCTGTTCTGTTTCCGGATCGTGCTCCACCTCTATTTTTTCTGTGTAGACCACCTTCTCCTTCATCTCCATCTTCTCCAGTGTTATGAGCTTCTTCTTCAGTGCCTCCAGTTCAGTCTCGAGAATTTGCCTCCTGTGTTTTTCTTCCTCCACTTGAAGCTTCAGCAAATTGTGTTCTTTCTCCTGCTGAGGGTCTTGTTGCAAGACGACTTTTTGCTGCAAGGTTACCTTTTCTTTGGTTTCAATCTCTCTATGTTCCAGCTCACTCAGCCGGATAGTAAGACGTTTGATTTCTAGCTCGGCCTCCCGTCTAGCCTGTCTCTCTCTTTCTAGTTCCTCCAGCTGACGCTCAAGCTCGGATTTCCTCCATTGTAACTTACGCAGCTCTTCTTGCAGTTGATCTTTTTGCTTCAATTCACTTTCAATATTCCTTGATAAACTGTTAACTTCGGACTTGAGTAAAGGATCTTCTTCGTATTTGACAACCTCCTGCTGTACTAACTTCTCTTTAACCTGTGAAAGCTCTCTTTCTTTCTGTCTGATCTTGTCTTCTTGAAGCAATCTTTCACGTTCAAGTTCTAAACGCTTCTTCTGTTCGTCGGCCAACTGGGCTCTCAAGGTTTCTACCTCATTCTTGGTGGTAGGGTCTTCACGGTACTGCATCACTTCTTGAACTACCTCTTTAATCTGAACTTGTGGTTTAGTATCAATCCAACTCTGTATCTCTTGTTTTAGCTGAGTGATCTCCAGTTCCGATCGTTCTACCACCCTGGTCTTCTCCAAGATTTCTTGACGAAGCCTTTCGCACTCTGCTATGAGTTCGGGATCAGTCTTGTGCTTAATGACTTCTTTCGTTATTTCTTTTACTTCGACTTGTGGACCCCTCGATTTTAAGGTTGTTAGCTCTGTCTTGAGAACTTTAGCTTGCTCCTCAGCAGCTCGAAACTTCCTTTCTTGCTCAATGAGTTCAAGACGTAAATTGGCTAACTCACTCTCTGCCTTAGGATCCGGTCGAACAATCTCACGTACTTTCTCCTGGACAATAACCTTAGAGTTCTCTTCTTCTAATATGCTTATCTTACGAATCAGCTCATTCTTCTCACGTAGGGTTATGCGTGTCTTGGACGTCTCATCTTCATACTGCCTGCGGAGATCAGCCACTTCTCTTTCAGTGGCGTGGTCCTTTTCTACCTTCAAGACTTCTTTTACTGTGATTTTGCCTTCAGCCATGGCTCGCTCTTTTTCTAAGCGCTTCAGTTTTTCCTGGAGCAGCTTTAGCTCTTCTTCCTCTTTCTGCCGCAGAGAACTCTCTCTTTTCATGTTTTCTTGAAGCGTCCTGTATTCTGAGGATAGCTGAGGGTCATTTTGAAGTTTCACCACTTCTTTCTCAGTCACTTTCTCCTGAGGCTTGTTCTTCTCTTCCGTCAGGATGAGGATGCGCTCCTTCAAGCTAGCAATCTCATTTTGCTTTAGTCCCTTTTGCCTGTTCAGCTCCTCCAACTCTTCCTTGAGTCTTAGGAAGTCTTCCTGCTGCCCTTTGTCCTTTTCAATTCTCAGGACTTCTTTTACTATGTATTGCTGTCCGCCTTCCTTCTGCTCATATTCCAAGGTTCGTATCTTGAGCCTCAAGGAGTCCAGTTCATCCTGCAGGGCCTTGTTCCGACGCTGTTCTTCTGAATACGTTTCAAGGACTTTGTGGTACTCCTCTTCCAGTTGTGGGTCCGGTACTTTTTTCAGGACCTCTTTCTTTACCACAGTCTCCTGAGGTTTTTGATTCTGAAGGAAGATGATCTCTTCCTGAGTACTCCTGATCTCTGATTCCAGTTGGCGACGACGTTGGACTTCATCTTCCAACATATTCTTAATCTTCCAGGTCTCTTCGGCAGGCTTCTCAGAACGGTTCATCTGTATTGTCTCGCGTTGCACTTCCACTTCAGGTTGCTGTGAATGTAACATACAATGCATTGTAAGTCTCGGAAAAGGCAATTAAAGGGAATGTATCATTAAAAAAAATACATATTGTATGTTAATTTTTGACAATTTCTTCCACATTTATGAAGATGCTACAATATTTTTCACTGTTGGCCAGTAGAAGGAGCATTAGCTTTGTACTGGGTCAATGAACCACACAGTACATAGATGATTTCTAGCTGCTAAAGGACCCGTGATTATTACATCTAAGGTCCTTAAGCAATTGGTGACACATAATAAAGCTCTTCACTGCTGTACTTGAAACATACAAAACACAAAAAAGCCTGCCGATCAAATTTTGACAGCTATCATAGCAGTATGTATTAACGTATCAGTCCAGCAGAGCTGTATAGGGGTCACTGCTGCTGCTTAAGGACCTGTAATCAAATCGACAGAGGACCTCACGCAACTAGATTTTAGCAACATAAGAGGACATGAGCCAATTCTATGTGATGTGTGCATTGATATTGTACGCAGATGATACCACCAAAAGTGGCCAAAGGCCCAAAATATTAAAATGTTTATTTTTAATTTCCTGAAATGTTAAAAGAAAAAAATGTCAAACTCCTAAAATGAATAATTATTAATTTACATATCTTACCTGGCGTAAGAGGCTCTGAGCAAACTCCAGGGTCTGCAGCCTCTGTTTATTGACAGCGCTGGCCTCAGTGAATCTAGCAGATAAATCTGTCTCCTGTAAGGTCAAAAAATAGATGTATTGATCCAGTCAAGGCTCTACATGTTAGCTACAGGCTTTGAAAAGACGCCATCCCATCTATCACTTTAGTAGTTGTTAAATCTTAAAGGAAGTCAAGTAAATGGTGCCCCCCAGTGGTTGACCAACTAAGAAAAAAAAATATTTACATACCTCTTCCTTCACTTTGTTGGCTGGTGAGAACACCCTGGATCTCCGGGTGTAAGTATTCCTACGGTTCTCCATATCCAGAACAGACCTCAGCTTTTCTGAATCAAGTTCATAGTCCTAAAACAGGCAAAGAAGAGCCATGTGTAACGGCATACTGTGATCTAGCCAACCCATATATATAGTCTTCTGTCTCCGCTCTAGCATTTTCGGACATCTAATGAGTAATGACCAT
The DNA here is from genome assembly GCF_031893055.1 of Leptodactylus fuscus. NCBI lineage: Eukaryota > Metazoa > Chordata > Amphibia > Anura > Leptodactylidae > Leptodactylus > Leptodactylus fuscus. The sequence continues at coordinate 16,528,158 of NC_134272.1, read as the reverse complement.
GGCATTGGTGTCAACTTGACCCAACTGGTAGACAAGGTGAGATATGTCCAGCAAGGTCCAGGAGAACGTATTACCTTCACTGCTTGTTGGTACTGCTGGGCGCTGCTGGTTACATGATCCAAATCTTGCTCCCGGGATGTTATCTCAGACAAGAGAAGCTGCAAGTAGAGAATAAGGAATTACTTTGACGTACTAGCCTTGTATTTACAGGCTGCTTATATTTGGGGTTTAGCTTACCCTTTGGTTCTTAAGCTTGGTTTCCACTTGGTTGACGCTATCTGTGTCCTTGGGCTCGTAGTTGGGCAGATTATGTAGCCAACCATCGAGTTGGTCGTAGCTGTTTCGGTAGTTGGTATAGGCCGTCTTGGCTTTCTGCAAGCCTTGGGACCTAAATATGAGAATATTTGTAAGCTTTCCCACTAAATAACTAGTCATTTCCATGGACTGTACCCTGGTGGCTTCTCACCTGCTCTGGATCTGCTGATCGAGTTGAGTGTAACGTTGGTTTAGTTTGGACACCTCTCCTTCTTGACGCTCAATATCGGGACAGTGTTCTTGGAAACGATTGGCAAGATTCTGACAGCTAAGTTTACTGTTGTGAAGGTTCTTCTCGGCTTCCGCAAGGACTCCTCTTCCCATCTGGAGCTCAGAACTGATTGCCTGGAATGATGAAGATGGTCAAAAAGAAGTCTATGGAGATAGGGCTCAGTTGGGAGAACCACCAAGAATAAAACATTTCCACCAATGAGGTAGCCATTTTATTGTCAAGATTAGAAGATGTCTGGGACCCTCAGAAGACTATTCCTTTCCAAACTCTTCTTTGGGCACTCACCGACAACTCTTGCTGTTTCTTATCCATAGCACGTGGGTCTTCTGGTATGGTGTCATCTTGGCACAGCTTGGTCTCATAGGTGGAGAGAAGGTCCCTGCTTTTCTGTAAACTGCCCTCCAGTCGATTGGCTGCCTCAACCCTGCAAAATGTGGACAAGTCAACAAGAACTTCAACTTTTTGGTATTCTAGTGTTGCAGCAGAGAAAATATACCCAATACATCTGGTTTGCTGCCACTTACTTGTCCTGAGCGGAGTTCAGAAGATCATTAACCCGCTCATATTTCTTGTTGGTCTCGTTGATTTTACTTCGAAGGATCGGTGCGCTCGAGACTTCTGGAGCCTTAGACAAATAGACTTCACACTCCTGCACCCGCTGAGATTTCTCAGGCTCAATACGCCGAACGTTATTGGCAATGTTCTAGAGGAAAGATGCGAGAAAAATTAGAGAACTCAACTCCAGTGATACTTTTCGGCAGTATGAGGAAGCCAACTAAGCACTTCTAAGATCTCGGCCCCTCTCCTCAAGTTTTTTGGTTCTCACCTTGAGTTCCTTCAGCCGTTCTGAAGAGTCTTGCACAGCTCGGTTCTGCTCCAGAGGTGGACGCAGGTAGGAGCTGATAGACTTCTCCTGTCGGTCCAGATCAGTGATAATTCTGTCCATTCCAGCAAGCAGCTGACGCCCCTGGTTGTCTTGGGCATTGGTGGTGGCTGTGAGTAATAGAGTAGACAGCTGAAGACATTGGTAGGTAGGTGTCAAGTACAAACACGATCATATTGATCCAGATCTCTGGCGCCACTTACTAGAGGATTGGGAAGCATCGTATCTATTCTCATCAGTGGCTAGGACAGGGGCCATTGCTGGTAGATGATACATTATAAAAAGGGAGGTTTAGTTCTTGGTGGCCCCACAACTACCTGTAAGTGACTCAGTCTGCCTGATTGATGTGTTTTGGTATCCACCAAGATGAAGAAGTGGGAATTTCAGAATTTGCTGGTGGTAGGATCCCTCCAATTCCCCCCTTCCTTTCCCAATCGGTATCAATAGGGGGTTCTGTTCCATTGGCTAGAACCTGCTCGAGAATTACCGAAACTGAGAATCTGAACCCCTCTTGGAAGAGTCTCGACTGTACACTCGGTCATGTGCATGAGACTTAACCTTGAGGAATTCTGCAAACTTGACTCCCTCTTTAGGGAGTTCAAACCTCAGGTAGGATGAGCAGGTAGAAGCCAAGGTCAAGATGGCTCTGGTGAAGGGAAACCATTGATGGCTGACCCTGGCTATTGGGTTTGGAGAGTTGGGCAGGTTTGTAGGGGCCCTCTTCCTTTTGATAATGGTTTGCGATAGACCAGTTCCTTTTTTTTTTTTTTTTTCCATATGTGTACTGAAATCACATTAAAAAAAAATTTCAAAAAAATTGTAAAAGTTGTATGAGGACGCCCTATTACTGAAGCTGTTATGTTTCTGGGATCGTGCTGTGACTTTTGCCGTGGTATGGTGTACACGGAGTCAATGCAAAACATGTGATGTCCTTGGATTAATTACGGCGCTCCATGCCAACCACCATGCCGATTGATACTTCACAGACATTGAACTGGCAGCGAATTACTACCAGTCGTTCATGTCTCCTATGATGTATACTGCAATATTCTTTAACTTTTCTATAATTTATGGGATGAAAGCAACTGACAGGGGGAATGGGCAACCCCATCCCTCAGAACCTTCTCATATGTCACCCATAATCTCATATCAATGTTTGCCCAATAGATTTTGTCCAGTTTTGTGAGTGTTGTTGGATGGTGGAGTCCAGTGGTGTAAAACCAGTCGCTCTACGGCAGTGGGTAAACTACAACTCTCAGCATACCCTGCACCCTTTGATCCTGGTACGCTGACCGTCAGCTCACATAACTGGCATCTCCCAGGGATTCATTGAAGCTGTTGGCAGTGTCCGTCTGCAATACTGTACAGATTATATTACATAATCGCTGCCAGCCCCCGGAGCTGCCCGCACCATCTGTCTCAGTGCACACTACATTATCAGATTATAGCCGTCTCCTAATACCAAGGACTAAATCAAAGTGTCGTCCTGCTGCAGTACTGGTTACACCCAGCAGTCACAGATATTATGGAGAAGATACCCAAGGAACAGCCCGCTAAGGAGGTCACTTATCACATATATCCATGGCTCTTGACAAACCTTTATTCTCTCTCTTGAGATCTTCACAGCGCTGCAGTAAAGCGTTCTTACAGCCGGACGCCTTCTGCTTTGTGGCTCGGTATTGGTTGAAAGTACTGAGAAAAGGAAAGGATTATATGTCAGGAAAATGAACTACACGGCAGCAGAAAGACAAGACATAGCGCCGCCCTGTAGACTAATAGTTATAGGAAGCTTTCTAGGAGTGAAATAAATGATGTTCTATAACTTCTCCATTGACAATTATAGCTGTTATGTGTAGCTGCTCCCCTAAAAATTATAATTCCCTATAACTCCTCCTCTAAACATAACTATTCACTATAACTCCTCCTCTATTATAGCTACCCAATACAACTCAACCATTATAACCACTCCCTATAATGCCTCCTCTATTGTAACTACTCCCTATAATGCCTTCCCCATTATAATCACTCCCTATAACTCCTCCCCTATCATAATCACTCCTTATAACTCCTCCCCTATCATAATCACTCCCTAACTCCTCCCCATTATAACCACTCCCTATAACTCCTCCCCTATTGTAACTACTCCCTATAATTCCTTCTCCATAACTCCTCCCCTATCATAACCACTCCCTATAACTCCTCCAATAACTATTATATCCACTCACTATATTTACTCCACTATTATAACCACCCTCTATATTTCCTTCCCAGTTATTATGACTTGTACCTATGGCTATAAACCCTCCTCCTATATTCTAATTAATTCCCATAACTCCACCCCTTTTATAATAGCCTATATCTCTATTATAACAAGTCCCGAGATACTTCTCCCCAGTTATAGTAAGGCGCATTGCTCGCTCCTTATAATTTTCTTATTATAAACTCCTCCCCTAACTATTATACTTGCTCCTCATAGATCAGCCTCTTACCTTTCTGCCATGGTCAGGGCCTCAGGGTCAGTTGGGGGTATGGTGAAGCAGACCCCTGGAGCCACCAGCTTCTTCCCATTGCTGTCAGTCACCTCCCACTTCTCACCCCTATTCGTCTTGAGGGTGTACTGAGACCCTCGGGTAATCTCACCCTACAAGACATGTTAGAATTATAGATTATATTTCAGCCGAAGACCAGATGTACAAGGATTGGCCAGATTGTCCTCAATGGACGTCACTCACCTCATCCGAGTAGAAATCACACAGGGCCTCCACCGGGATGGGTTTCAGTGGTGTCTCCCGTCGAAACTTCAATGGTACAACCTGCTGGCTGCGATTCTTTAAGGAACGTACCACATCCTCATATTTATCCAGAGCCTTGTCCTGGTCCTAAGAGACAAAGATCCTTATATAATGGATGATGGACTGAAGCATAGTAATTCTGTATTTATTCGTTACTTCAGTCTGTGAACAGTCATTCATTCATCTTCATACCTTGTTTCATATAGGTCATTCCTCTAAATTTCAGTTCCTACCATTCTTCCATTTAGTCCACACCAGTTGTTATCCTTCATTCATTCCATCATTCATTCATTCATTCATTCTCAGTTGCCCTTCCATGCTTTTCACCCCTTTCTTATCTTCTCTATTCTTTTTTTTTCTCCACAGTCTCATATCTGGCATTCATGCATTCTTTTTTTGTTTCATTTGTTTTCCTTCATTCATTTGTCTCTTATTCCTTCATTCCTGTTTATACTTATCTTTGCATTATCTCCCCTTCCATTTCCAGTCAATTCACCTTTGTATTACATCCTTCAATTAATCATCTCTTATATTAATTCATCTCCATTCTTCACATATTTGCTCTCATTCATCTCTCTATAACTGATTATACTTATATAATTTCTTATTCATTCTCTATTATTTTAATTACACTTTTGATCACACTTCTCACTTTTTGATTCATTCTCTTTTATTGTACCTGCAATGAGCTGTATACTTAGGTATTCTATACTTTTCATTCATTTTCTGTATCCTTCATTCATCATTACCTGCCTATCCCGTATTCATTTATATGGTACATTAATTCATATCTCTCCTTCATTCACGTATTAATTCTGAGTTTTCATCTATGCAAAATTAACTTCCCTATACGTCATTCTTCTTTTATCAGTATTCATTCATGTTTATTTTTGATCAACATTTTTTCCATTGTCTCTACCCTACCTCATTCATTCATTTTCCTATACTTCACTCTCTATCTAGTATTCATTCAGTCTTTATCTTTGATTTACATGTTTCTTTTCATTGTCATAACCTTGTATTCATTCATTCTTCCATCCTTCATTCCTTTTTCTCTACCACATCTTTACCCTTTATTCATGTGTTCATTCCCTTACATCTCACATAAATTCATTTCTATTTCTTTCATTCTATTGTTCACTCTGTTCTCTGCCATGCTGAATATATGCCTCCACCTTTCATTCATTTTTTTTTCTGTGCCACACCATTACCCTTCACTCTGTTTTATTCTACATTCGTTTCTTCAGCGTTCATTCATTTTCTATCCCAATCCATTCCCTTCTATGCTACAATCCTTCTTCTACCCTTCATTCATTTATATGTACCACATCTCTACCCTTCATTCCCTTCTATCCTGCAATGATTCCTCCACTCTTCATTCAGTTTTCTCATTACAGTGTTCATTCCCCTGTACTCCCCCTTTTTACCTCTAGTTCATGTAGCTGAGCCTCAATCTGGTAGCTGTCCTTGAAGTCTGGGTTGTACTTGTGGTCTAGATCACTGTCCACTTTCTTCAGCAGGTCTTGAGTGTCCTTCACATCTCGGAAATACTGGGTAAAAAGACAGATTCATTGCTCTTCTCCATAATATAACCCAACATTATGAAGCAACCACCAACCAGATCTGGAGGACTGTCCAGTGGGAGAGCCATGTCTAGAATCCTTTACTTCACCCTCCAAGCCTCACTGCTTTAGGACCTTTCCCTCTTCTTACCTGGTGGTAATCATCCATGTACTTCAGGTGACTTTCTTCACAGATCAAGAGGTTGAGATACTCCTTCCAGTCAGCATGTACAGCCTCCATGTGGGCCTGAGGTGAGAGAGCAGAACATGAGGAGTAACTATATGTATGATGGAGTAGCCAACCTTTTACTATGGTAAGAATCCAAGTGGTCTTCATGCTAAGTCTATGGCCAAGTCTTGGATTTCTTGCTAAGTCTAGGACCAATGTGAAGGCACTTCTTCTTTGTCTTTTTACTAAACCTATGGCCAATTTAGAGGACAACTCCTTAGTTTTACTGCCAAGTCTGCAGACACAAATTTTGGTCTTCCTGCTAAGTCTACAGACACAACTACTTCATCTTACATGTTAAATCTCTGACCAAGTCTGGAGAAACAGCTCCTTGGACTTACCGCTAAATCTATGGCCATGTTTGGAGGACAGCTCCTTGGTCTTACTGCTAAATCTAGAGACAACTCCTTGGTCTTCCTATGGCCAAGTCTGTAGACACAACTCTTTCATCTGACATATTTTAAATCTATGTGGTCTTACTGCTAAATTGGACAAGTTTGAAGGACAACTCCTTGGTCTTACTGCTAAATCTGTGGTCATGTTTGGAGGACAGCTCCTTGGTCTTACTGCCAAGTATGGAGACACAATTCCTTGGCCTTCTGCTAAGTCTATGATCAACTCTTTCATCTTACATATTAAATCTATGGCAAAGTCTGGAGACTCAAACCCATGGTCGTACCACTAATTCTATGGCCAAATCAGAAGACACTTCATAGTCTTACTGCTAAGTCTATGAGAAGGTCTGAGACATTGAGAGGTTCAGACAAGTTAACGGTGATGGAAACACATCTTACAGTAACCCCCTTTCCCCCATGATCCACCATCTTCAGTGTTCTGATCCCAATGTGCATCTAGTAGAGGGTGCATGGTATCATCTAAAAAGTTCTACATTCAACTCATGATGACAATCTGGTTGACACCATATAGTTGATTTTTCCTGTAGTTTTGTAGGATAATTTACCTCTATGGGAATTTTGGCTGGATGTCCGTCTGCCAAGAGCTTATCTCCTTCCTCCTGAAGTTTGTTGATTTCATGTTCCTTGGATTCCAGACTCCTTTGGATGAAGTTCTGTTAAAGAAGAGAGATTAGCGATGGAATGAAGCGTAGAGGAGCATTGGGGTATGAAGTGAGAATATAGGGGAGAAGTGTAGAGTGGTGTCAAGGTTGGTGCAGCATAATAAATGATAAGGTAGGAAGAGTATGGAAGGGTACAATGGTAGGCAGAAAATTGGAAGTTCCACCAGATCCAGGTTCTGACCTCATACTGTCTCCTGCGGCTGATGTAGTCAGTGTTGCGGTCACTCCAGTCATACTCCATGCGTTCCTTCTCCTGTTGATCCAGCCAGTAGAGCTCATTGGTACAACGTTGCATGTAATCCTGTAGAATTCCCAAATCCCGCTGACGTTTCTGGGAGGCGCTCTACCGAAGAAAGTAGGAATAAGTCATTGAAGGAGCTGATCGTTTCTGACAACTGACATGACTATTGACCCCAGCTGAAGACTCCTTACCAAAAGTTTTTGATATTTCACTTGCAGTCCACTGATGTATTCCTGTGGACAAAGAGTAACAACTCATGAGATGACGGGAGTGGTAGTAATAGGCCACGGTTATCATTGTATGGCCGAACGTGACCCACCTTGTCCGAGTCCTTGTTAATATGATCTCCAATGGCCAACACCTCTTTGTTGAACATGTTGTGCTCCATAATCTGGCTCTCCAAGTTGGGTAAATCGGTGGCAAATGTGGCGCTGTTCAGCTGGTCCTATAGACGTGCGAAATATAGGAATGTTCACGTAGCGTAATATCCCGTAACCTACAGATGGATTCTGGTCTTATTATATCCATCACTTACCATCTTGTCGTCCATAACTTTGCCCCAGTTGAGTTTCGGAGCGTCCGGTACCGCGATCTTCTGATTGTAAATCTGGTAGTGTTTCTCTTTCTGGCTGAGCAAACGTTCTTTAAGCTGTCGGATGCTAAAAAAAAATAAAAATTCAGAGATAAGTGTCGGAATGGGCATCAGCGGCATCAACCTTGACCTGGGGATCTCCTAAAGAGGACACCTGACCCTATATAGACCCTTCAGATATTATACCTGCCCCTAGATATCCCATGGACAGCATCAAACTACATGACCATTGAGGGCACAAAAATATATGGCATATTATGATCCATGAGGTCTGATCTTCTAGTACAGATTAGATTTTGGGTTCCAGGTTCTCTACCCTAACAAGATAGCTTCCTATTAAAATATTATATCTGACCCATCATATTATCCTTCACCCATTTGGGATAGTAGAATAATATTGTATTGATCGGACCAGGATATTATACTTGGCCCAGGGGGAGACAGTAACAATATCAATAATATACACTGTATGTGACCTGGGCCGGGATAGGCGTAGAATATTTTACTTTGTCTAGGCCAGGATATTATATTTGCCCCAGGCCAGGGTAGTACTATATCATAGTTGACCCGAGTATATATAGTAACATAGTATTATACCAAGTATATAGAGTTAGGCCGAGGTAGTAACATATTATACTTGACTCAGAGAGTGTCATAGTACGCATGTATGACTCAGGCGGATATAGTAACATAATATTATTCTGGAGTCAGCATAGTAATAGATTATACTTGACCTGGACAGGAATAGTCACATAATAATATACTCAATCTAGGCCGGGATAGTAACGTTATATTATATCTTACGTAGATCAGGATAAAATATATCATACTTGGCCCAGAGAAGGATAGTACCCTCATATTTTATTTCAACCTGGGCAAGTTAGAAGCATTATATTATACCTGACACAGGCTGAAAAGTGATGTAATGTTATACCTGGGCTGGGATAGTAACATTGTATTATATGTGGTCCAGGTCGGAATAGTAACATAATATTATATGTGGTCCAGGTCGGAATAGTAACATATTATTATATGTGGTCCAGGTCGGAATAGTAACATAATATTATATGTGGTCCAGGTCGGAATAGTATCATAATATAATATGTGGTCCAGATCGCGATAGTAACATAATATTTTATGTGGTCCAGGTCGGGATACTAACATAATATTATATGTAGTCTAGGTCAGGATAGTAACATATTATATGTGGCCCAGGTTGGGATAGTAACATGGTATTAGATGTGGCCCAGGTTGGGATAGTAACATGGTATTAGATGTGGTCCAGGTCAGGATAGTAACATGGTATTAGATGTGGCCCAGGTTGGGATAGTAACATGGTATTAGATGTGGTCCAGGTCGGGATAGTAACATGGTATTAGATGTGGTCCTGGTCGGGATAGTAACATTATATGTGGCCCAGGTCGGGATAGTAACATGGTATTAGATGTGGTCCAGGTCGGGATAGTAACATGGTATTAGATGTGGTCCAGGTCGGGATAGTAACATGGTATTAGATGTGGTCCAGGTCGGGATAGTAACACTATTATATGTGGTCCAGGTCGAGATAGTAACATAATATTATATGTGGCCCAGGTTGGGATAGTAACATGGTATTAGATGTGGCCCAGGTTGGGATAGTAACATGGTATTAGATGTGGTCCAGGTCGGGATAGTAACATGGTATTAGATGTGGTCCTGGTCGGGATAGTAACATGGTATTAGATGTGGTCCTGGTCGGGATAGTAACATGGTATTAGATGTGGTCCTGGTCGGGATAGTAACATGGTATTAGATGTGGTCCTGGTCGGGATAGTAACATGGTATTATATGTGGTCCAGGTCGAGATAGTAACATAATATTATATGTGGCCCAGGTTGGGATAGTAACATGGTATTAGATGTGGTCCAGGTCGGGATAGTAACATAGTATTATATGTGGTCCAGGCCGATAATAACTAAATAGTTTGACATGATATTCCGCGTCAGGATAGTAATATAACATTTTACTTGGTCTGGTGAGGGATAGTTACGTGATATTATACTTTCCCAAAGTCAGGACAGTAACATAAAATACTCGATCTTGGATAGAGCCATATTATAACGTGACAATATAATATGTTTTTTTGTTTTTATTATTTAACCCTTTGCTAACCACAGCAGCCTGCCTTAGGGACTGATCAACATGCAAGCTGTATGTGACGCCCCTTAGAGGAATGTGGCTGGCATTGCTCTGACCACCTGTCAGGGATACAGTATCGCCACGGGGGCTATTTCTGTCGGCCCGGTCTGTAGTAAGCTTAGCCCTGAGCCTTGTAAATGACAAAACATAAAAAGAGATCAGTCAGAGCGGCTGCAAGGGGCGAGGGGCGAGGTGCCAGCCGTATTGAGGGACATTAAACAAATAAGTTTGCATCCAAGACCCATCAGCTGGATTACAATGGGGCGTCCGTCACCCATAGCCATCTTGTTTAATAAGCCAATACAGGACTCCATGAGAAGCTTTTGTCCTTTATCTCCATAAGCTTTCCAAAAACGTGCACTGACACTCACTCCTCTTGTATCATGTCACCCTGTGGGTGATTGAACTGGCGGGCCAGGAGGGCATCGGTTTCCAGGACCACGATGATCTTCTCTGTCTCCGCCATGGTGTTGGCTGTGGATTCTTTGTGCATCACAGGCTGCTGGGAGAGAACCTTCTCCACATCCTGGGTGGAAAATAATGGGTTAAAAACCAAATAAACGGAGGATATCACTTCATTATAATCACCTATCTCAATTTTATGTATGCAGCTCTAGGACTGAGTAATGTAAAAATTTACCTGCAGTACCCTCTATCACCACCTGGTGGTGTCATAACTGTACTTTATAACAAATACCTGATGTAAAGTGAAAAAAACACCGCCCCCTTAAGGTGTACTGTAAGAATGCAGGAAAATATTGCCCTCAGCTGCAAAACATCCCGCGGAGCTGCAGATTGTGTGTGACCTCAGCAGTCCTGTGTAAACACAGAGATTCCCTGCAGATCTGCTCTCGCCTTGTGATGTCTTTCCAGTTTTACTTCCCAGCCCGTTTCCTGCTATTTTCCTTGCAAAAAGCTATAAAAAGTGATTTACGAGCAGAAGAGAGCGCTTATCGGGCCTTGCAAAGCATAGATTCCGCTTTTAGCACTCCAGTCCGCAGTCCAATTCTGCTCCAGAAAGTTCCAATTGTTAATTATTGTACAACCTTTCCTCTAGTCACAACCAAAGCAAAATTGTGATTTTCGCTTTGGAGGTGAATGGAGTAGAAAAAAAAAAAAAAACTTCACGTATATCATAAGTTTTACTGATTTTGCACCAATTTTTAATTTTTTTTTCTCCAGTCACAACCAAAGCAGAGTTTAGAATTTAGCTTTGGAGGTGAAAAGAGAAGAAATCTTCTTGTAATATGTCAGTTTTACTATTTTTACCCCAATTTTTTAATTATTATACAACAGTACTATATAAATTATTTTCTCCAATCACACCCAAAGCAGAGTTTTGGGATTTGGCTTTGGAAGTGACTAATCAGTTTTACTATTTTTACCTCAATTTATTATTGAACAATTTTTTTCTCCAGTCACAGCCAAAGCGGAATTTAGCTTGGGGTGTGAAAGGAGAAGAAAACATCACGTAAAGTTAGTTTTACTGTTTTTACATCAATTTTTCAATGATTATACAACCTGTACTCCAAACACACCCAAAGCAAAGTTTGGAGATTTAGCTTTGGAAGCGCAAAGTCAAATTTTCCTCCAGTCACAACCAAAGCAGAATTCAGAATTTAGCTTTGGAGGTGACAAGGGAAGAAAACATCATGTAATATGTCTATTTTACAATGTTTACACCAATTTTTAATTATTATACAACCTTTTTTTCTCCAATCACACCCAAAGCAGAATTTGGGGATTCAGCTTTGAAAGTGAAAAGAGACAATATCTTGTCACTTGTCAGTTTTACTGTTTTTGCACCAATTTATTTTATTTTTTTCTCCAGTCACAACCAAAGCAGAATTCTGAATTTAGCTTTGGAGGTGAAAGGAGAAGACAACATCGTGTAACGTGTCAGTTTTGCTGTTTTTACAACAATTTTTAATCCATAATTTCAATTTTTCAAAGCAGAACTCTGAATTTAGCTTTGGTGGTGAAAGGAGTAGAGAATATCACGCAACTGTAGTCAGTAGTAAGGCAAAGCCAAAATCCTTCTGACCCTTGCAAAAAGAAAAAGTTGAGGTTGTGATGACCCGCTGGAGTCACCCTGGAGCCAAAGCTCAATTTTTTTATGTATGATTGATACACAGTATGCTCCTATTCCAGAAACAGCGCCACACCTGTCCATAGGTTATATCCGGTATTGCAGCAGAGTAAATATGGATCAGCTGCAATACCGCACACAACCTGATGACTGGGGTGGCGCTGGTTTTGGCAGCCATGGTTTTTTTAAATCTCCTCATTAGTAGGGGTCGTCTATTATAACAGTCATAGAACAATTACGACAAGTAGAAATAACAGGGTAGGTGGGCTGCAGCACATTACTGGTTCCCTTGGGTCCCTGTCTTCACCCTGGTATCAGACTTTATTTATGCCTGCACGTAGTGTCTATAGGAGACCAGTTTGTGGTATAGATGCCACCCCCGCGTACCTTCTGCAGCTTGGAGTCGGTGTCCACCACGTTGTGCTCCACCAGGTCGGCATTCTTCTGCAGGCGGTCGATGAGCTCGGACAGTTCCTTGTTGGAGACCCTATAAGAGGAGACAGAGAGAGACCTGATGTCAGCCAGGCACAGCATAGTCCTCGCTCAGCAGTCCCAGCTTTCAGTCCTCTCCCTCTGGTTCACACCCCTGGGCCGGCCCAGCTCCAGCTCTGAGAAGCCGTGTGCCAAGGGGGAGCATGGATGGGCCCGCTGCCAGCTCATTAGCTGGTGACTCACTCGGCCTTTTGTATTACTTTCCAAACTATGTGTGTATCTAAGCCAAGGGGATCAAGCGGGAGCTGCAGGCAGGGGTGTACAGCCCTACTCTCTGTGCTGTTTACATGGGACTGCCAGTCATTCCCTGCATGTGCAGTAATGGAGCTGTAGGGGGCAGAGGTGGCGGTGACACCTGCAACATACACCCCTCTGGCATATACACTGGCAGCAGCACTAGAGCTGGCATGCGGTCACCCCTGCTAAGGGAAAATGGGCCCCTGCATTGGTCATACCTTATACTGGGCTTGTTGCCCCAGACCAACAATATCACCATATAAACCTAGACTTATCCCACCCCATCCAAGTACATCCAGAGATTAAAGGCTGGGACCCCTTCTCTCCAAAATGGGCCCCCCCTACTGGCACAGATCCATGGCACCCTATATTAGTGGTATGATGCAGCTGGTCACAAGAGCTTACAATCTGCAGGCCCGATTGGTTAACCCTTTAATGGGACCGTCTAAGTAGTTAATGTGGGATCAATAAATATATGGCAGACAGGCGTCAGGTCTCCATGTGACTGCAGTGCTGGCGGCTGCTTATCCTGCAGTGAGGTGTGAGGCACAGTCGGCCTCATGAATGATGATATACGTTTGTATAGTGACCCATCATACACATGGATACTGCCACACAGTTTTCTGATTTCTTCCCTGCACTGATACATTGTAACAAATGCACTAAACATTCAGGGATGACAGGTGTTATCCCCAATATCCCCCTTCTCCCATATGACACCAGGCAGCTGAGGTATGAGGCCTGTTTGCGGTGCTGCTTTACCTGTCCCTATATCGGACTGGTTGTACCATAACGCATTGTAGGAGACAACGGTCCAACTGAAACGCGGCGACTACGCAGAGTAAAACCCTCCTGCTATCATTATATTTCCAGCTCAACCCGACCTTATAAATCTTGCCCAGCCTGACACTGATATCTCAGGAATGTTCTCCCTGTACACAGGGCAGGGGCTTGTTTCAGATGGGTTGTCCAGGATTAGAAAAACATGGCTGCATCCTTCCAAAAATAGTGCCACACCTGTTCCTGAGTTAGGTCAGGTATTGCCGCTCATCTCTATGGAAGTGAATGGGACTGAGATGCAATACCACACGCAACCTGTGCTGGGGTGTGGTGCTGTTTTTGTTTTTTTTTTACTCTTGACCAATACAATAATCTCAAAGCCGACATCCCATAACGCACCTACAGTAAAATTTATTTTGATCAGGAATATTGGGGCCTTGCTGAAGATCTAACAGCTCTCTGACAAGAAGTGATGAGACAGTAGCTGCCTATGAGACAGGCGTCAAGGAACAGGCAAACGTGGAGCAGAGTCCTGGCTAGGGACTGGGGCAGTAGTCATCATGGCTGACAATCGACGGACCAGGTTGTAGTGAGAAAAATGGGCCAAGCCAATGTGAATCTGTGGGAGAAGAAGGAGTCTTCCTACCTGCTGTGGTGCCACTGAATAAATATTATAGACAAGGGCTGCAGATCTAGCCTAAACACAAATGCAGTAGGCCAGGCCTAAAGAGAGTTGAGGCTAGACCTAACTGACTAGGCTGTAGTGAGAGAGATGGGCCAAGCCAATGTGAATATGTGGGAGAAGAGGGAGTCTTCCTACCTGCTGTGGTGATGCTAAGTACCATAGACAACGGCTGCAGATCTGGCCTAAACACAAATGCAGTAGACCAGGCCTAAAGAGAGTTGAGGCTAGACCTAACTGACTAGGCTGCAGTGAGAAAAATGGGCCAAGCCAATGTGAATATGTGGGAGAAAAGGGAGTCTTCTTCCTTGCTGGTGAGCTACTGAGGTAGACAAGGGATGTAAACCAGGTTTAAAGACAAATCCACAGATTGTGCCTAAAGATATCCAAGTGAGACTAGGCCTAACCAACCACAAAATGGAAACGAGCCAAGTCAGTATATGTGAGAAGAGGGAGTCTTCTTCCCTGCTGGTGTACGATTATCTGTCCTGTGATCATGTCTATATATTGTAAGGATTTTGCGCGCCACATTGAACTTTGCTTCAGGCTATCGGAAATTTGGGATTATTAGATTCTGGATTCAAAGAATTAGAGGGACATATTTCTGAAGCTTCAAGCTTTTACCTTTCACTTATTTCTTGGACAAATGTATGCGTCCAGCTGGGGGTCAGCGGCCATGTTACTCCGCATACAAGAATGTGCATGAGGAAATACCGCAGATAAAAGTGTATGCCACATGTCACCATAACCTTCTATAATCCATTAGTTTGGCATCCAATAATCCAGAAATTCCTTCAGTCAGTCCACCATAATCTGCAGTCTTGTGAGAGTAAAACCCGTCAATGATGAGGTGGTAGCAGTTCTGTAGTGTAAACCGCCACATGGAAATTCTCGCCCTTTTGGCCATCTGCTAATCCGATAATTTCTAGATTATAGGATTTTTACTATACAAATCAATATTAATCCAGGTCCAGCTGTGGTCAGACCCCTACAGATCTTGCAGTTATAATCTTTACTTCTTCAACCCCCCACTGATGACATCATAACCAAACACGTCTAGGTGATGTAACGTATCCTGAAGGCAGTGACGCCTCTCCAGTCCACGGCTCACTTACTTTACTTCCTATATGCCACTTAGCTCAATTTTTTTATGAATTTTAATGAGATTTATGAGACTTAATTTCATCAGATTAGACGCCTCTTCCGTCCTCGAGCCTTTGCTGTATGAACAGGTTAAACGCCTGCCTGGAACGGTTTACTTTACAGGATTTTCTCATTTTGTTGAGATGTCGTTTATTACCGTTTGGTGATTGGATGTGGGAGTGAGGATAAAAATGTCAGACTATGGGTTAAACATGGTGGGTGTGACGCCATTCTGAAAATCTTCTGGTTTGCAGCATAGTGTTCTAACCCCGCCTACTATTCCAAGCTGCTCATTAGCTATATATTATGCTGTCCCCGCCCAATTCACTGCTCATCTCCTGCTGATAAGATCATTCCCAGAATCTGATTGGTTACAAGTTTTTCTTCAAAGCTCCTCCCCTGCTTAAGTCTTCATTCCCAGCATCTGATTGGCCATAGGATTCTATCCCCACCCACTTCACTGCTTATCTTATGTTAAACAACATTAGCAGGATCTGATTGGCTACAAGGGTCTCTTCAGAGCTCCTCCCCTGCTTATGTCATCATTCCTAGCATCTGATTGGCTACATAGTGTTATATCACTACCCACTTTACAGCTCATCTTCTGCTGCTAAAATCTGATCTGGTTACAGGGTGTTCAAGACCCTCCTACTTCAGTACTCCACCCTTACTTAGGTCTTCACTCTCAAGATCTGATTGGTTACTTAATGTTCTACCCCCACAGAGTACACGTTTTGCTTTACAACAACATTAATCCCAAGGTCTGATTGGTTACTGAATCCTTGAGCCCCACCTGTTTCAAAGCTCCTCCCCTGCTTAAGTCAAAAATTCCTTTGTTTAATTTGCTACAGTGTATTATCACCGCCCACTGGCTAAAATCAGATCCATCCCCACCCCCTTATGTCTCATATTCTGCTTCTTTGAGCTTTTCGATAATATGCAGAGTGTCCTAACTCCATGTCATCATTACCATCATTTTTCCTACATCACAAACGTGTCCACCCGTTCAACCCTCTGTTTTAATGTCATTGGTTCCAGGGTATTGTATCCACAACCGTTCCGCTACATCTTTCCTGCTACTGTAATCTGATTGGCTCCAGGGGTTTTATCCCCATCTATTCCGCTGCATGTTTTCTACTGTTGTAATCTGATTGATTCCAGGGTATTCTATACCCACCCATTCCACTTTACCTTCCCTGCTGTTGTAATCTGACCCATTCCTCTACATCTTTCTTGCTGTTATAATCTGACCCTTTTCACCATACCTTTCTAGCTGTTGTAATATGACAGTTTCCAGTGTGTTCTATCCCCATCCATTCTACCAAACATTTTCTGCTGCGGTAATCTGGTTCTAGTTTGTTGTGTCTCCACACTTTCCATTACTCCTTTCTTACAGTTGTTATCTCATTGGTCCCTGGTTGTTCTGTCCCCAATCAGTCCACTACACCTTTCCTGCTGTTGTAATCTAATTGTTTCTAGGATATTCTAGTCCCATCCATTGCACTACACCTTTTCTGCATGTTGGTGTAATCTGATTGTTTCCAGTGTGCTCTATCCACACCCAGACCACTACACCTTTACTGCAGTTACAATCTGATTGTTTCAGTGTCTTCTATTCCACTACACCTTCCCTGCTGTTGTAATCTGATGGTTTCCAGTGTGTTCTATTCCCACCGATTCCACTACACCTTTACTGCTGTTGCAATCTAATTGTTTCTAAGGTGTTGTATCCCCATCCATTCCACTGCGCCTTTCCTGCTGCTGTAATCTAATTGTTTCTAGGGTGTTGTATCCCCATCCATACCATTACATCTTTCCTGCAGTTGTAATCTGATGGTTTCCAGTGTGTTCTATCTCCACCCCTTTCTCCACATCTTTTCTACTTTTGTGATCTGATCCATTCCACTACACCTTTCCTGCAGCTGTCATCTGATAGAACACGTTGTAGCCAATCTCTGGTTAATTAATCTTACTGTGATACAATTCTACAGTTATAAAAACGCGATTCATAGCACCAGGTGGCGTCACCTACTACAGAGCGCGGTACATGTATACTGTCAGGTGATAGCTGTACCTGCAGGAACCTGCACTTAGCACAGAAATGTGAGATCAGATTTGCTTCAGGGAAAACATTTTAATATATGTGAAAAAAAGTGAAAACTTAATTGAAAATTTTCCAATAACACCCAAGGCTACAACTACACGAGGCGAGACACAAGAATATCCTGCTCCACTGTGGGTATTACCTGCTGCACCATGGCAAATCATCTGAGGGAACTAGACGGTTTGCACTGGTGGACTATTCACTAAAGCAAGTTGCATTAGTAAAATTGCATAAAAGGCATTTGCTGGATCGGGGGCAGCCATCTTTACAGTAGATGAAGACCAATATAAGAGCACTCGCCCAATGGCTCCCTTATAATGTATCGTAGTGTCTCCTCCAGCCTGCGGAGCTTCAGTCTCTGTTTGTATATATCTCCTGTCCCCGAGACCCCGGCCTACACCTGAGATCTCTGCCGCAGCAGCCCTGACAACTTATACACGGAAATGAGTGGATCTGCTAGTGTCAGAAGTGTTCTGTAAACTTCAGAGAGGAGAAGTCGTCATGAGCGCAGCAGGTTATGGCATGTACGGAGAATTCTTCTCTACATATTTAGGATTAACTATACTAATTATATTCAATGGAAAAAAGGAGATGGAAGGAAGATCTCCCCAGGTCCTAGTAGCGTCATGTCTGCACAGGGACCAGAGTCATAAAAGATATTATTATATAGAAGAGGCAGCAAAAGTGTGATACTGCCACATTGTGAACCTTTCAGGAAAATAACTACTGCTATACTGACACTTATATAGAAGAAAATATACTATTATAATACTGGTATAACTAATATAATACTGCCCTTTATAAACTAGAATATAACTACTATAATACTGCTCCTATGTACAAGAATATAACTACTATAATACTGCCCCCTATGTACAAGAATATAACTACTATAATACAGCTCCTATGTACAAGAATATAACTACTATAATACTGTCCCCTATGTACAGGAATATAACTACTATAATACTACTCCTATGTACAAGAATATAACTGCTATAATACTGCTCCTATGTACAAGAATATAACTACTATAATACTACTCCTATGTACAAGAATATAACTACTATAATACTACTCCTATGTACAAGAATATAACTGCTATAATACTGCTCCTATGTACAAGAATATAACTACTATAATACTACTCCTATGTACAAGAATATAACTGCTATAATACTGCTCCTATGTACAAGAATATAACTACTATAATACTGCTCCTATGTACAAGAATATAACTACTATAATACTACTCCTATGTACAAGAATATAACTACTATATTACTGCTCCTATGTACAAGAATATAACTACTATAATACTGCTCCTATGGTAATAAGAAGTTGCCCGTCGTTGAATGTCTCTCATCCATAATTCAGTAGGTGACAGGCTCGGCTGTGTCGGGCGTTGCCGGTGTCGGGGCATTATAATGTAGTTTAGTTTTGAGCGCTTGTCACATAAATCCTTCTTTGTGTCTTCGCCTACAGTAACAATAGAGATGTAATACATATGTATAACTTTCCCTTCTTGTGTGATCTCCAGAACGTCAGATGTACAGGGGTCCCCCGCATCTCCACCTAACAATTACACTGCTATTTACCACATCCTCTCTGATGCCTGTGTGTCAGACGTCACTGCTATGCTCGCATTCTAGTCATGAATGAACCAGAAAGATCAGTATGAGAAAGATCCATTGGCTCCTTCCAAGGTTTGGCATACTTCGGAGCACAGAATTGTGGGAGGTCAGTTTATTTTTATTACATATTTGGGATGTAGATTGTGCTACAGGAGTACGGCTTTTGTCTGCCTAAGGTACACAACAAACACAAAGCTACAACCACAGCACACAGCGGTGTTATCATAGTCCCCACAATGGACGCCACCAGCTCCTTTGTACATTATTATCTTAGTTGTTGGCATCAGGTACATTTCTAATAACATCCTGATTGGCTGCCAGGAAGATGTCAGAGAAGGAGGAACAGCTATTCCCATGGCATCTAACATGGCCGATGCTGATCGCTCATTCTAGTTCAGCTACATTGTCTATTGGAGTCTAAAATCTACCAGACATTTTCAAGAGGACGTTTCACCACCCCTCAGACTCCAGCTCTTTGGATCCTTTAATAGGTCCTGCTCCACTGATTCAGGCGCAGTTGGAATTTTTTTCTCTAGCCCCCACCGTTACTGAGATATTGGTGTTCTTAGTTCACCACCTAATATGCTAATTAGGCTCTATACTGTATAGTGGGCAGGGCTCAGACTATCTGCTTCATCCGAGGACCACCCATCTGACAGTAAAAAGCCTAACCAGCATATTAGGTACTGAAGCTAGCAGCATTGATTGTTCAGGAATGGTGAGGGCTAGAGAAAAAATTCCAACTGTACCGGAACCAGTGGAGCGGCGCCGATTAAAGGATACAAAGAGATGCCGTTGGTGGAGGTGGTGAAAGGTTCTCTTTAAAGGGGTGTCACCAGACACCCATATTTCAATCCAGCCCTGCAGATAGATAGGTTAGGGTCACCTGAAACAACAATCTCTGTTGCCAAGAGATCACCATTTTTGTCAATATGCAAATGAGTTATTTGGAGCAACAGCAGCACCCTCTTTGCTCCAAACAGCAACAGAGGCACCAATTTACAAGAGAAAACCCTGTTTGATTCAGGTGACCCTAAGCTATGTATTGGGTGATATACAGGGGTTTGGTGACACATTCCCTTTAAGGCCCTGTTCCTCCAAAGAATGTCCCTAAAATGTCACAGAAATGCCCCTTTTATGTAAATATGACCATATGCCACACCCATTTTGGGGATTAGTTTGTGTGACAAGGTCATATTATCAACACTCTAAGTGGTGCAGCCTCACGCTTTTGGCCTGTAACTTCAAGTGATCAGATCTCAGCCGGGGAGTAAGATATTAACACGCAATTTTTTAATTTTTTTTTATGTATTTTTTTTTTTCCCCTATCAGTATGTCTTTGTAGAATGGGAGAAAATCCACGCAAACATGGGGAGAACATACAAACTCCTTGCAGATATTCCTGGCGGGATTTGAACCCAGGACTCTAGTGCTGCAAGGCTATAGTGCTAACCACTGAGCCACTGTGTTGCCCCATTAACATGCAATTTTCACAAGACTATTGTTCACCAAGACCACTTTCACATGAGCACAATATCCGAATTACACCCGCGATTTCCAAGTCTAATGACCAGCATATTACTGAGCCTAGATCTTCGATTCCCTTCACTTTCTAAGCTGGAAACTAATTAAATTACATCTCAGGAAACAAACAATCCGCTAATTAAAATATAACGAAGACTTGGAGTCACCGAGAGCAGATCATCCCTCCCAGCAACCACCGCACACTGTACATAGGAAGAGGGGGGCCGATCCTATGGCAGAACATCCCGTCCCCAGCCTGGATCCACAATGGTCCTAGGCCAAACCCCACTCTTCTCTGGCAGGTAAACAACAAGACTCCTTCCTGGCCTGCCCCCTGCTGACTCCCCCGAGCACTGACAGAAAATAAAAAATGGGACATTTCCTGCCCGAAGAGGGAAATGATTCATATGGCCATCCTATAAATAACAGGCAATCCGGTGCACAATAATATATGGCCAGGCAGGGAAGGGGGCAGCAATGAGCGCTGCATAGCATGACGGTGGATTGTCTAGATGGAGTGCAATTGTAACAAACCCTCAGTTGTGAGAGTTAGGAAGTCTGGAAGCAGAAGCGTAACATGAAACTCATTGGAGCCCATACAAAATCACTACCAGGCCCCAAAATCTGTGCCAAGCATCTGCACCCCCTCTTAGATGTAAGAAGAGCGTCCCCATTCACTGACAGCAAGCAGAGAACAGCTAGTAGTAATGTTTGTAGTCGTGTCTGTTGCCCATAGCAAACAATTAGAGTTCAGGTGTCAGGAACCAGAATGAAGAGCCTGAGGCTGCACTACTGAGAGATTCTGATACCAATGCAACCTCTTCTTATTCCTGTCATGGAGACAATGTACGGTTTCACTAAAGACGTCCATGTCTACATCCTGCCTGGCTAGAATAGTGACCATTATGTGCAAACATTCATGTGGAGGGTCACTGGAAGCCATAATGTAGCGGATGAACCTCTAGTAGTGCAGCCTCAGGCTTTGGGCCTGTATGATCGTACAATACATAATACTGACATAATACTATTAGTCCTAGTAGTCATTCATATCATCTATATAATCTCTATAATAGTGCTATACATAATAATGACATAATACTAGTATATTATAGTGCACAGTCACTACACATACATACCACACATAGCTGCTGTTTAATGCTACTATACATAAGGCTTACGGTATATAGTAGTACCAATCACAGCATCCGTATATACCAGTCATAGCTTCAGTACTATAGTACTAGTGCTCATATAATGGTAGTATCTATCACATTACCTATATATACCACCTAGAGTTTCTGTATACTAGTACTGTCCTTTGGTACAGGATTTGGCAGTACATATATAAATACGGTATATACAGGAGATACCCAGGTTATACCTGCATGGTCCATATCACTATATACAAGATGTATATCTCCCAGTATATCAGGCATCTCTCCTCAGGCGCTATATATACAGCCATCACAAGTTGAGCCACTTAAGCAGTCACTGATGTGTAGCCGATATCTCTCCCATGATCTCATGGATGTTGAGTAATGCTATATAGTCTCTGTATTTACTCAGCAGGTCTCTGTGATAAGGAATGTATACAGTCTGCAGTCTGATGGGTAAATAATACTCCACTCATAGCATTGATATTGTAGGTCTCCTACTGTGCTATTTAAAGGGCCACTAACCCTAAAATCAACAGCTTATAATACTACCGGAGCGTTATAAGAGGAGTGCCTGGTATCAGTCACACATACAGCTCTGGACTTAAAGAGGAACCGTCATGTCCTCAGGCTCACGCGGTTTTATATACCGCTAGAAAGTTGAATTCAGCGCACTGTCGGCTTTCCCGTTATGTGCCCTGTAGGAAGAGATATCGGTGCAATTACGTATAGCTCTTCACTTGTCAGAAGGGCGTTCCTGACAGTCTAGCTGGTACTGCCCCTCCTGATAGTACATGTCCATAGCCCTGTACAGTCAGAGGGGGTGGTCTTTATCGCCCAGCCATGACACAACCCCCCCCCCCCCCCCCCAGTATTAGTCCATGGGCGAGTATTGTCAGGAGGGGGGGGTGCAGATCACCATTCAAAATAGGGCCTTGTTATTTATGGGCCCCATAGTGACAGAAGGCGCTGCCTCTATGACCTGTAGGCCAAGTCCAGCCACTCCTCCTATAGGCGCCAAATACAATCATTCGACTTTACATAAAGGGTGGCATTAGGGGTTCACACTCCCCATGTCGCACGGCGGTACCTTGGGTCCGCCAGATAAAATTATCGTGATGCCCACCCTCCAACAACCCCTACTAAATAGACCAAAAGTAGCCATCAAATTTGGTAGTCTTCTGCCGGACCATTATTGTGTTTGGGTCAGACCCACTGGGGGACCATTTGGTACTCTGGGGTCCGGCACTGGTGGGGTTTGTGCATATTTGCCAACCACAGAGAACGTTTCGCCATGTTAAAAATTTCCATGCCTTGTAGAAGGCAGGCTGAGAAAGTTGTTCAGTCGTCTTGCACTCTGGAGGGCCAGTTGGCACTTCACGCTCCTGGTCCTAGGCCCAGTGCCAGCATTCGTCAGTGATGGCACATAATATGTAATATCCACTCCTGGGCCCTTATGCAATATCTGTAGGGGCCCCCCAGCTACTATGTGCCATAATACTATTGATTCCTTATGGCACAGAGGGCCCCTCTCAGACACTGCTACGTCTGCGCCCCCTACTGCCAGTCCCTGTATTTGTTGTCAGGCCCGTCACAGATTTGACTCTGCGTTGTATCACTGACATCTCACTCCGACTGTAATGAAACTGTATCAGTGTCACACCCCTGCCCCAACTTCTTGTTGAACCTGCTCGGCTCCTCGGCTCTGCTATGTCAGTCTCACGCCCTTCTCTTATTTGACATAACATTAGTGATTGGGAGATCACACTCCTCCCTACCCTGAAAAAAATTCTCTGGAATCTTCTATCAGTCCAACCTCACAAGAAGCAGCGAGAGGAGATTCATTGTCTTCATCAGGAAGAGCTAAATTTAGAGACAAATACCTGAAGAATTACACTAAATGTACACCCAGAAGACAATGGAGTGACGCCTCACCGATAGCTGTAGGATTCAGTAATCTAATTTAGGATAATATGAGAGGAAACCATCAACAAGCAGATGAGCTGCTGCTGACGGATCTTATTATGGGTTTATTTTGTGTATGAACAATGATGTATGAACGATGAATACTTGCATCAGACATGCAAAGAAAATAATAATAAATATTAAAAGCTGCTTGCTGATGGTTTCTGGAAATCAAGAGGTGGAGCAGCTCCATTTTACAGCACACTAATGCAGTTTATAGCAATTACAGTGTTGGCCAAAAGTATTGGCCCCCCTGCAATTCTGTCAGATAATACTCGTCTTCCAGAAAATGATTGCAAGCACAAACTCTTTGGTAATATCTTCATTTATTTTCCTTGCAATGAAAAAAACACAAAAGAGAATGAAAAAAAAAAGTCAAAACATTGATCATTTTACACAAAACTCCAAAAATGGGCCGGACAGAAGTATTGGCCCCCTCAGCCTAATACTTGGTAGCACAACCTTTAGACACAATAACTGCGCACAACCGCTTCCGGTAACCAGCAATGAGTTTCTTACAAGGCTCTGCTGGAATTTTAGACCAATCTTCTTTGGCAAACTCCAGCCTGGCTTATTTATGTCTCTGGGTAAGAAGTGGGGTCTTCCTGGGTCTCCTACCATACAGTCCCTTTTCATTCAGACGCTGACGGATAGTACGGGTTGACACTGTTGTACCCTCGGACTGCAGGGCAGCTTGAACTTGATCTGCACAATCTTGCGTTGAAATCTCTCGTCAATTTTTCTTTTGCGTCCACATCTAGGGAGGTTAGCCACAGTGCCAGGGCTTTAAACTTCTTGATGACACTGCGCACGGTAGACACAGGAACATTCAGGTCTTTGGAGATGGACTTGTAGATTGCTCATGCTTCCTCACAATTTTGCTTCTCAAGTCCTCAGACAGTTCTTTGGTCTTCTTTCTTTTCTCCATGCTCAATGTGGTACACACAAGGACACCGGACAGAGGTTGAGTCAACTTTAATCCATTTCAACTGGCTGCAAGTGTGATTTAGTTATTGCCACCACCTGTTAGGTGCCTCAGGTAAGTAACAGGTGCTGTTAATTACACAAATTAGAGACGCATCACATGATTTTTTTCAAACAGAGCCAATACTTTTTTCCACCCCTTTTTTATGTTTGGTGTGGAATTATATCCAATTTGGCTTTTTGATAATTCTTTTTGGGGGTTTTTTTTCCCATTGAAGACTAATTAAATGAAGATAATAATACCAAAGAATTTGTGATTGCAATCATTATCTGGAAGAAAATGAGTATTATCTGACAGAATTGCAGGGGTGCCAATACTTTTGGCCAACACTGTATTTTCCCATTGACCTCCATTAGCCAAAACGGTGAATGAGTATATAAGATTCCTGCCCAACGTAGTGTACAAATTACGGAGTATTGTCCATGGAAGATCCCTATGTAGCTTGAGCACATATAGTGGTCACCGGTGGTACTGCAGTTATTTTTGGGTACAGTAACATTCCCAGCCCACAGCCTCATTTCCTAGAAGGCGCCCAAAAATGGAACTGAAATTATATTAAAGTAAGAAATGAGCACTATATGGAGGCATTATTTGGACAAAGTATGGTGGCATTATTTGAGCTGTATTGTGTGGGCATTGTATGGTGACATTTGAGGGGCTGTGCTGTGTAGGCTTTGGCATATATTGGCATTATTTGTGTTGATGGTTTCCTGATTTAGGGGAAGCAAATAGGGCCATTGACCAAGGTCCCAGTTTCCTGTGGGCACTCAAGCAATGAATTGGAAATATATGGCAGTATTATGTGAGCCCTATATGGAAGTATTTATATGGACAGTATGATAAAATTTCCAATATGGCAATATTCTTTGTACTGTATCATTTACCACTATATGGCAGTATTATTTACCACTATATGGTGGTATTATTTGGACTGTATTATTTACCACTATATGGCGGTATTATTTGGACTGTATTATTTACCACTATATGGCGGTATTATTTGGACTGTATTATTTACCACTATATGGTGGTATTATTTGGACTATTTGGCATTGTATTGCAGTATTATTTAAGCTATATTGTATGGTCATTATATGGAGATGTTGTTTTGACTGTATTATTTGGTATTGTATGGTGGCATTGTATTGTATGGCAGTATTTTTATGGTCGTGAGGACTCATTTTCTATAAAACTGACCCTATTCTTTGTATCAATGGCACAGTGAGTGGAGGTTGAGTATACTAAACACGAGTTAATCCGGCCACAGGTATAATAAGGAACGTGTGGCGTCCTATATTGTTTGCAAACAAAGGAGCCTTTTTCTAATCCAGTGAAAAGAGGCGTCACGACTGGGAAAAGAGCCACCAGAAGACAGGTGCCAGTAACACGCCAGTGCATGGACTCATGAGAAGTCAAGTAACAGTCCCGGGGGTTCTTAAAGGGACCTTCTGAAAGAGACAGCCCCCCGTCATATTCCCTGCAATGATATTATGAGACAAGTTGGTACCTGGAATCATGTCCAAGATGGCGGTGTGTATTGGAAGACTACAAGGAGCTCATGAAAGAGGATTTCTTACTATTATTGATTGGTCGAAATGATTCATATGGCATTGTTCACCCCACTGCTACTAGAAAGGAGTTATGGGGCTAAAGCAACCCTACAACCAATCCCAATCAAAATGGCGACCGTCAGCAGTGGCTTAATGGATGTGGAGGAGGCTTCAGGCTAAAGCTGGCCATACATATTAGATGAATGTTGGATGAACTGAAGATGTAGCTATAGGGGGTGCAGAGGTACAGTCGTTACTGGGCCCTGGACCCTGAGGGGCCCCAAATGTTCTTCTGCATTATATATATACACATATACACCAATATTTTCAATGGTATATAGTAGGTCGGGACCCCATTACAGATTTTGCATTGTGGCTCCAATTACACCTCTAGGATGAATACCCAAACTTCAGTGGGATCCATCGCCCATCTAATTTTTATGGGCTGTCCCGACTCTCACTTGTTGGGAGACATTGAAGAACAGAAGGGGGATATCAAGAAGAGGGTGCATGTTCCAGCAAAACTATGGAAGACAAGGTAGACAATAGCACCTTCAAGAGGACCAAGAGATTACAAGAGTCGAGCACTAAGTTGCAGCAATGTCCATATTATATCTTGACATAATTTGCGTCTACCTATGTCTCCAAGTGTGTCGGCCGAACCGCCAGATTTCAGCTGGACCATTGACCATCTAATGTGTATGGGTTGTGCTGACTCTCCCATAATGGGACGGAAACAGGATCAAGAAAGGTTTCAGCATGCCTAATCCTTTTGTTCTTGAGGAGACAAGGGGCCTCTTAAGATATCTGGTAGTGGTCTATTTCTCTCACATGCACATGCAACATGCATATAGCGGAAGAGTAAGAGTCAAATAAACATTGAGCCTTGAGCCGACAGCTTGGCCAGCGTAGGGTTAGGTGAAGGCCTAGCCATTTGGGCTGTGGCTTACCTCAAAAGTACACTGGCCAAAGTTGATGGAGTCTCAAAATGGACGTGACTCTTCCATGATGCAGCAGTTATGGAGGGGTGCATGTTGCTGCTAATTTTGCACCAATTTGGCACCCTGTTGGAGACAAAGTAGTTCAAGGAGTGGAGTGTCATATTCTGGCATAGGATCAATGGACAGTCATCTCCATCTACCTATGGTCGCACTTGTCTGGCTGGAGGTCTATGGTCCATCACGTGCGGGGCTGACTGGTAATTGCTACCTCTATACCTAAATAATGGATCCAGACTGGATGTGCCCAAAACCAGTCTGGGTAGTGTGTCAAAAACGAGACCATGAAAGGTTCCTTCCCCTACTAAGGTCACATTCTTGAAATACCTACTAAAAGTCTGAGCGAATAAGACAAGTGTACAAGACAAGTGTAGAAGACAAGTATACGCTGCTCCTACAGAAGGAATGTCTGTAACCGATAAATCAGCCATCAGCGTTACCCTGAAGTCCTGTACGAGACATTTATGTTCCAGTTCCTCAGCATTTTCAGGATCTCTGCATGCTGTCAGTGAATGGGACAGATTCTTGTTTCCATCCAAAAGCTGAAAAGCTGTCCACACCCAATACTTCTCATAGCTGAGGGTTTGTTACAGTTGTCTCCAGCGAATGAAGCTGCATTGTGCCCCCGAGGGTGCTGCAACTGTGACTTCTAGTCACAAATCACCCGGCAGTGCTCAATGTTATGGCGACTAGAAGTCACAGTGGCACCACCTTCAGGGTTGTACTACAACTCCATTCACTTACATTGGCGCAGGAGTCCAGGGCGACACGGCGATCCTTTGTCACGTGAACGGAGTCGCGGCTAAAGGCATCACATAGCCTTAGTCTAAAGCAAGCAGAGATCTTAGAAACGGCCAGAAAGCAATGAGCATAAAAAAAAATTAATGATCTTTGAAACGAAGATTGGATGAAGTGACAACCAATATGGCTGCCATTACAGCAACCGCAGACCCAGCTTTTCCAGATTCCTGGTTACACAAGGATACATCCCTGGGTTTGTATTGCTGCATATGTGGCTGTATTGGTGGTTCCACTCTTGTCTGACAATATGGCCCTCATATTAAGAGTTTTTACACAGCTTTCCCACGTTCCTGAACAGTAAATGTTTGACACAGTTGCAGTCTATGGAGATATTCGCTGGTTTCTGGGTGGAAATCCTTGAGGCCGGTGACTCGAGTCATCTCTCATTACCGCCATACAATGACAGTGTCTAATTCTATATGTCACCTCCCTGGAGTCACATTCTCAGCCCCCTCCTCCCCCCAGGTTAATCCTCATACACAGTCGGGGTGGTGTCCCCTTTATACTCTCATCATTCACACGGATCACACCCATCAGACCAGTCACTGTCACAGCCTAGGTGAGACTACTACTACCACCGGGCGGCTTCTGACAGCAGGGATGTGTCCTCGGCACAACAGGTGTCATTAAAACCCAAAGCACTGGCAAAATGGTCCAGCGCCTGCAACCTATAGCACTACAACTCCCAGCAGACCTGACTAGTGAGTCACAGGTCAAGAAACTACAACTCCCAGCAGGCCTGAAAAGTTAAACGTTGGCAAGGCATGCTGGGAGTTGTAGTTTCCCAACACGTCATGGAAGACTACAACTCCCAGCATGTCTGAAAAGTGAAATACATGCAATGATCACAGAGGAGATCAAACATATAGAATTGGGCTCATTGATTCGGGTGACCAAACCCCGAGCCCCCCATAGCCTTGGACTAGTGTCCATAACCCAGTCTATGGGCGCGGTGTGGGAAATTAGAGATGAGCGAACACTAGTCGGAACAGCCATTCCGAATAGCACACTCCCATAGAAATGAATGGACGTAGCTGGCACGCGGGGGGTTAAGCGACCGGCCGCCGGCAAAGTCTTCCATTCATTTCTATGGGAGCGTGCTATTCGGAATGGCTGTTTCGACTAGTGTTCGCTCATCTCTATGTGGGATCTGTTGGGCCCAATTTACTAAAACTATCTGACAGGAAAGTCCGGCCTTGTTGCCCATAGCAAACCCTCACAGCACAACTCTGTTGCAATGGGCAACAAGGCCAGACCTCTCCATCTCCAGAAATCTTGTCCACTGAGTCAGGTTGTAGTTTTACAGGATGGAAACCATTGAATGTGACACAGTCATCCTCACCCACACCTCAGTTACACAACCTGTCAGGCCTGGTGCACAGTGATGGATGTCGTCCGCTCCACACCCACTTACCAGGCACCAGAATCACCGAGATGACAATCTGGGCGTCATTGCCAGGGTCATTGTTATATGGCCCCTACCAGCCATCCTGTCTAGGCCATGAGGGCCAGTATTGTCCCGATTGCTTCTTCATTATTATGAGGCATGACAGGCAGAACTATGGGAGGACTCTCAGGGGTCATTATAACCACTATAGAACCATGGTGGACCCACTGACCATACCGGCCATGCTGTGGCTGCTGTATAATTGTCCTCTGCCCTCCGGAGCTGACACTCATTAAGATCAATCCACATAGTGTCACCCAGAAAGAACAATGAAGGACAAACCTGTTTCCTAACATCAAAGATGACTGTCCCACAGCAGCTGAGAACTGACAGCAGGCATCCATTACTGTGCTGATGGGGCCTGTTACTGGGAAAGCTGGGTGAATACTGCCGTCACCATTACAGGGCCTACAAAGGTCGTCTCCACAGTATCAAGGATATAATCATGGGGGTCTATGTCCAAAAACCAGTGGGCCCAGTATAACCAGCACTAGACTCCACCATAACCAGCACTAGGGCCCAGCCAGCGCTAGAGCCCAGTATAACCAGTGCTAGAACCCAGCCAGCACTAGAGCCCAGTATAACCAGTGCTTAGAGCCCAGTATAACCAGTGCTAGAACCCAGCCAGCACTAGAGCCCAGTATAACCAGCGCTAGAGCCCAGTATAACCAGTGCTAGAACCCAGCCAGCACTAGAGCCCAGTATAACCAGTGCTTAGAGCCCAGTATAACCAGTGCTAGAACCCAGCCAGCACTAGAGCCCAGTATAACCAGTGCTAGAACCCAGCCAGCACTAGAGCCCAGTATAACCAGTGCTTAGAGCCCAGTATAACCAGTGCTAGAACCCAGCCAGCACTAGAGCCCAGTATAACCAGCGCTAGAGCCCAGTATAACCAGTGCTAGAACCCAGCCAGCACTACAGCCCAGTATAACCAATGCTAGAACCCAGCCAGCACTACAGCCCAGTATAACCAATGCTAGAACCCAGCCAGCACTACAGCCCAGTATAACCAATGCTAGAACCCAGCCAGCACTAGAGCCCAGTATAACCAATGCTAGAACCCAGCCAGCACTAGAGCCCAGTATAACCAATGCTAGAACCCAGCCAGCACTAGAGCCCAGTATAACCAATGCTAGAACCCAGCCAGCGCTAGAGCCCAGTATAACAGCACAAGAGTTCAGGATAACCAGTACTAGACCCCAGTAATACCAGTTCTAGATAGAGCCCAGTATAACCAGTGCTAAAGCCTCAACTTAGCACATTTTTGGCACACTGTGGAGTATCTCAGCCCCTGCGCCTGTTCGCCACTTTTTAGTTTTTAGATAATGGGTGGAGCATTTGCGAGAATGTAGGTGGGGGCGCTCCAGTCAACCAGTTTTACTATATCTCACATGAGAAAACTGGCGTCCATTATATCAGATTTACCATCAGATACAGCTACATGTGTAAGAACTACTAAGAGGCCTTTTGGGAGATCAATGAAGGCTGGAGTAAGAATCAGAAGTCTTCACGTACTCCCCCCATTGTACACAGTAGTAAACCTCTAGTATCCAGGATGGGGGCCCAGATTTACTAATAGTTAGAAAGTATAAACGTAGGGAGACAATCTGATACTACACCAGATTTATGACGGTGCCCCAGATTTACTAATAGACAGTATATTGTAGACATTCAGTCTGATACTACACCAGATTTGTCACAGTGACTGATGCTGGATGATAAATTTGATGTATCTCTACGCTATCTAGTCTACGTGTATACAATCTTTTTGTTGCTGATGTTGAGCTAGATTTTTAACAACACAATTTTGGCACATTTTTGGTGCATCGTGGCACATTTACACCTCTTTTCTTTGAGAGTCCACATACACATGCCTAGCAAGTCGAATTCTAGCTTAAACTAGATGAACCACAAGATGTGTCACATTTACTCCAGTGTTAAGTCAGAACCACAATAGTAAATCTGGGCCATTATATACAGCGTGGAACCTCTATGCATAATGTATAAATGACATGTACACTCTATTATTCATAAGGGATAGAATGGATAGAGTCTATAGGTGACAGTGTGCTGGTGAGTGGATCCTCTATATAGGTGTCAGGGTATTGGTGACTGGCTCTTATATATAGGTGACAGTGTACAGGTGAGTGGAACCTCTCTATTGTTGACAGTGTATAGGTGAGTGTATCCTTTCTATAGGTGTCAGTATACAAGCGAGTGGATGCTCTCTATAAATGTCACTGTACAGGTGAGTGGATCCTCTCTATATAGGACAATGTACACAGGTAGGTGGATTCTTTATGTAAAGGACAGTATGTAGAGGTGAATCAAACCGCCCTATATAGCACTGTGTACAGTGCCGTGGATCCTCTCTATATGGGACAGTGTATACAGATAGGTGGGTCCGCTCTATAGGTGACACCATACAGGTAAGCGTATCCTCTCTGAATGGGACAGCATATAAAGGTGGATCCTAGCTGTAGGAGACAGTGTATACAGGTGAGTGGATCCAATCTATATGAGTCCGTGTATACAGGTGAGTGGATCCTCTCTCTATAGGGGGCAGGCAGAGGTTACTCACACTTTGGGCTGCACGGAGTTGGGGCTGTACTTCGCAGTGTTTTTTTTCTTGAACAAGGAGTTCATGTTTCCTTGCTCCTCAGGTTGACCGGTGGCTGCTCCTGGGTTTCGGGGCGATGCTGCAAACTGGGGACCCCCGAGTGAAGTCCCTTTGGACAGAGTCTTCTGCGAGGTGTTGGCTCCTGGCTGGGGAGTTGCAGGGAGTCAGTGAAGAGCTGGGGATCCTGCTCTACAGGTAGGAGGGGGCAGGTTGTTATTACCTGGCAGGTGGAGCTGACTGTAGTGTACACTCCACCTCCCATACAGTGACTGTCAGCAGCATGCAGTGTCCTCTGCAGCCCTGGCCAGGCTTAACCCCTGCACTCCCATAACCCCTAGGATATAGTATACTACATGTATGACTGATGGGAGTGCGGCCAATAGAAAAGCTGTATCTCTGCAGATGTTGTGAAACTACAACTCCCATTATGTCCTGCACCTGCAGACCATCAGGGCATTCTAGCACTTGTAGCATTACAACAGCTGGAAAAGGCACAAGCTACAAACCATTGCACTGGGTACTATAACACCGAACATCTGCAGATATTTATTGCCGCTGGCATGAGAGGGGTTAATCCCATGTGTTCTGTTTATAGTGTATGGATAGGAGTGGCTTAAAGTGACAGCTCCAGGCAGGAGGAGGGAGGGAAGGAGGGAGGGAGGGGTGCATACCAGAGAGGCAGGAGGGGCCACATCTGACAACCCAAACTGCACCGCTTACATCTGACTCATACAGCACTGTACACACTGCAGGAGCTATATGGGAGGGATAGAACATTATATCCAGTACTTAGCACAGAATGTATGGATAGCAGGAGTCACGTTGTCATATTACATCACACTATACTATATATAGTCAGCTTCCTCATCCAGAAATTGGGATTACTGAATTACTGGGAGTGATATAGTAATAGTGCCACATAGTGCTTTATAATGCCACCATATAACACGCACATAATAGTGCCATATAATCTCTATGTAATAATGCAACATAGTGCTTCATAATGTCACCACAAAGCACCCACATATTAGTGCCATATAGTGCCTACATAATACCAACATAGAATCTCATCATATTGCTGTCATATTGTACCTACATATTAGTGCTATAGAATCCCTACATAATAGTGCCAAATAGTGCTTATATTATGCTAATGTACAGTCCCAACATACCACTACCATATAGTACCTACATATTAGTGCCATATAGTGCCTACATAATACCAACATAGAATCCCTAGTGCCTATATTATGCTAATGTACAGTCCCAACATACCACTACCATATAGTACCTACATAATAGTGCCATATAGTGCTACTTTATATAGAGCCTAAGGATTATTTTATATAAATCATATTGTAGAGAGGACATTGGGTCCTCTGAGGCTCCAGGGTCCGGTAATGATGACTACATCTGCAACCTCTATAGCCATGTCTGTGACCCCAACATATTAAGTGGTACCTACATCATAGTGCCAGGTAGAGCCTACCTAATAGTGCTGTAGAATCTCCTACAATTCCTACATAATACTGCCATATAGTGCTTCATAATGCCCCCATACCATGACAACACATTTCAGCCATATAGCGCCTATAGATTAGTATCATATAGTGCTTCATACACCCACTGTGCATTGGGCATGCCCACCTGATTCAGCGCTATGGATGTGCATGTACCCCACAAAATGACATTACAGTGCAGTTGTCATCCAGCTTTCCTAGAGTTCTGAGCAATGAATACAAGAGATGGAAAATGACTTTGAGGGCTTTGGTAGAGTTGGATGGAAGCCAAAATGACATTTTTGTACCACTCAGCTTTCCCAGAAACAGGAATGCCATTGTATGAGGGGGTAATCGTCTTCAGGTCTTGGATTAGGGAGTGGTGGTGGAGGGGTTAATGCTGGAGAGTTCTGCTCTGAGGTCCCGTCCCTGGTCCATCCTGATACAAAATAATTCACATTCTTCTCTCACAGTCAACAATATTTTTCAGTTTCTCAGGTAGGTCTGTGCCCGGGTGAGTCACTGGATGGGAACGCGTTAATGTCACTCCTGACACCCCCACCCCTCGCTGACAGAGGCGCTAAGGCCCGTGCCAAAGACAAGCCTCCTGGTATTGTACTATTATGCAACCTAGTCAATAAGAAACTTGCTGAAACTTCAGAAAACTCTGAAACATTCTCCGAATGCCCCCATTATTTACCATGGCTCACTTCATCCTGGGCTTCCTGGTTCATGAGTACAATTCCAGAACTGCAGTGCATACTGACAAACAGGGAAGAATTCAGAAGAGATAATTATCATTGTATATAGCTGTAATTAAGCCTCAGTTTTGACTCCTTATTGGAACCTAATGCATGAATTCAATTCCAGAAGTACAGTGAAGACTGACATACACTTATGATAGTCACCATATCATATCCCAAGAGTAGACCTTTCATTTTTGGGATATCTATGCAGCACCATGTGAAATCCAATTAGAGGTCTTCCCTTGGTGCGATGTCACTCATCATGACTTATCATCTGCTTCCCAAGGGCGTTGGATAAATGACTGACTACCCCTTTAAATTAAATTGGTTATCATGGCCACCTGCCGGTTACTAAGCCATCACTTCCTCCACAGGTTTTACATAGTATTTGCCTAAATGGCCGTGTGTGACACGAGGATAGAAGACATGGCTGGGAGATTACTGAAAGGCTATTTGAGACTTTTGCAACCTTTCATTAAATTCTCCAGTGCATCTAAAAGCTGAGGTCAATTTGCAAGTAGTCTTAATTTACACTCTGTTATTGCTTTGTGTACACAGTTCCTATGCAGGATGGTGTGTCGCCATTGTAACAGACTACAAACAAGCCCTGTGTAGTCACCAAGAAGAGGGAGAGATGGGGCGACATGCATGCTTGTCAACATTTAGCATAGAAGACCTGGGATAACGGCACATTCGGTGAGTCCACCCCCTATTGTCATGACCCTTTTTGATACACCCCTTTTTGGAGTCCCGAATGGCAGAGAGCCCCTCCGTTATAACTATAAATATAGACTTTAATGGGGCTTTCCAGGTGTCCATTGGGTTTACGCCATTTTATTACCATTCCGATTTTCGGCAGATTCTGAAGCGCCGTCCCCTACAGAGTTCCTTTTTTATATAACATGCATTAGGACTACAAAAAAATGGTGGCCTGGGACTACTTGATAATACAGCGCAAACTCTGAAGACTTTGGCTACGGGCCTGCCAACTTGTGACGCCCAATGGATCTTTTGCAATACCAGACACAACCTGTGGGCATAGGTGGCACTGTTTTTGAAAGAAATCAGCCATGTTTTTCTGATCCCGCACAACCCCTTCAAGTACAAGCCAAGCCCATGGACAGTCAGATATGTCACAGTCATTGCCGAGCTCGGCTGAGAGTCTCTGCATCTTGAAGTAACAGGTATGACGGCAGGAAGACGTGGAGCCAAGTGGCCGATCTGCATTCTTTTCGGTTGTAGGATTCTGTGTTGTCTTAGAGGGTGTGGCCCCGGAGGACTCTTCGTTCTTCCCAGTGACACATGAGGGAAGGATTTACATTTTTGGGTTCTAGCATTAATAAGAATGTCTGAGTCAATGACATGGATTCACTACTTCTCCCGAATGCAATGCAGAGTCATAGACTTCCAGCACTGCTTAGTTTTCCACTTCACTGATCCAGCTAGGGGAATGACCCAGCTTTCTACAGACCATGAACGGCATATATTTCTGCAATGATTCAGATACAGAATGGTGTCTATCTCTACAGATACATCTGCCTATCTTATCTGTGCTTTATTTAACTGCATTCACTACCTATCTCCTGTGTGTCAGTCTACACTGCACTTCTGACATTTTGTTCATGAAGCAGCAGGCACAGGATGAACAGATCTGTAGATCCCAACTAATATGGTCAGCATAAGATCTATATAGAGATGTAGCATTTCCTAATGCACTTTATGTTTCAGTTTTCTTCTCAATATTCTTTTATGAAACACGTAATACTTCTCACAGCTGCAGGTTTGTTACAATTGTATCCAGAGCAGACAATTCTACAATCAGATTTAGATACATTTTACCTGCACTGATACGTTGTAGCAAAGTATCATAATAGCAGTGAGATTTGTTGGCTGATGTGTTAGATCTAGGTTGTCTAGTCTGGATCTAAGGCCTGGTTCACATCTGCGTTCGGTATTCCGTTCGGGGTGCAATGAAAGCACACGGACCCCATAGACTATAACCCCAGCAGGTAACGGGCCCTATTTACTTACCAATCCACACTGCCCCTTCTGCATCCCATATCATGTCACTGGGACCCCCTAGAGGGCAGAAGGAGAAGCAGAGGCGGCTGTGAGCCGAAGCAGGGATCGGTAAGTGAGGTCCAAACAAACACTTATATTCTTTTCAAACCCCAGAGTAAAATGATCGGAGACCCAGGAGAGGTAACAAATATAAAAAAAACACTGTTACTTACCTCTCCTGGGCTCCTGCACTCTTCGGGCCTCTTTGGTGGCATCCTAGATGTCATGTGAGCCAAACCAATGTCATTATGCATTGCGATACTAGCCTGGCTCACGTAACATCTGTACTGACATTGAAGATGACTGAAAGTAGCAGGGAGTTCACCGGAGCCAGGGAGAGGTAAGTAACATTGTATTTTTATGCTTGTAACCTTCCCAGATCTCCGATCACTATACTCTAGGGTCTGATAAGACCCCAGAGTATAATTGTTCATGGGTGGTCCACTATGGGGCATAATACTGTGTGCAGGGGCCACTATGGGGCATAATACTGTATGCAGGGGCCACTATGGGGCATAATACTGTGTGCAGGGGCCACTATGGGGCATAATACTGTGTGCAGGGGCCACTATGGGGCATAATACTGTATGCAGGGGCCACTATGGGGCATAATACTGTGTGCAGGGGCCACTATGGGGCATAATGCTGTGTGCAGGGGCCACTATGGGGCATAATGCTGTGTGCAGGGGCCACTATGGGGCATAATGCTGTGTGCAGGGGCTACTATGGGGCATAATACTGTGTACAGGGGCCACTATGGGGCATAATACTGTGTGCAGGGGCCACTGTGGGGCATAATAGTGTGTGCAGGGGCCACTATGGGACATAATACTGTGTGCAGGGGCCACTGTGGGGCATAATAGTGTGTGCAGGGGCCACTGTGGGGGATAATACTGTGTGCAGGGGCCACTGTGGGGGATAATACTGTGTGCAGGGGCCACTGTGGGGGATAATACTGTGTGCAGGGGCCACTGTGGGACATAATACTGTGTGCAGGGGCCACTGTGGGACATAATACTGTGTGCAGGGGCCACTATGGAGTATAATACTGTGTGCAGGGGCCACTATGGGGGATAATACTGTGTGCAGGGGCCACTATGGGGCATAATACTGTGTGCAGGGGCCACTATGGGGCATAATACTGTGTGCAGGGGCCACTATGGGGCATAATACTGTGTGCAGGGGCCACTATGGGGCATAATACTGTGTGCAGGGGCCACTATGGGGCATAATACTGTGTGCAGGGGCCACTATGGGGCATAATACTGTGTGCAGGGGCCACTATGGGGCATTATACTGTGTGCAGGGGCCACTATGGGACATTACATGATGTGAAGGGGCTGATATGGGACATTATAGTGTGTGTAAATAGAGCATTAGACCATTAGTGTGGAGGCCAGCAAAGGGGGCGCTATGCCATGGGGGGGCAGGTTTTTGCTAGTTACACCACTACATGCACCCAAGGCTGAACTCTGCCCCCACAGCTGTCCTCTGCTCTCAGGCGGGTGCCAGTGCGTGCCCTGTATAAACATCAATGAATTGGCGCCTGTGAATAGGATCAGTCACCAGCTCCTGCCATTGTATTCTGTCTGGGGCACAGGGGTCTGCAGGGCGTGGGTGGGGCGTGATCGCTATGCAGGGTGTGTCAGCCATGAAAAGTACTGTAAACAGAGAAGACACATGAAAGCGACATCACTGCCACCTCTTGTATACGACGTCTGTAAGGGGTGTGACGTCTGTGGTGCCCAATATATGGCCACATGCCCTCTTTTCAGGCGCCAAACTAAGCTAAGCCTAAACCACAACTCTCACATACATGAACTAAGCCACGTTGTTGGCACCACTAAGTGCCCCCATAATATGTGAGGGTGGGCAGTGCCAGCAAATCACTGCAACAGGGAGCGTGTACTCGCCTAACACCCCAAAACCAGAAGAACTTTCATGAGGACACCCCCACATGACACATATCCCTGCCATAGTGGGCCCATGGACATCAAACACTGTCAATAGGGGGAGGGCCACTATTTTGTTATGGGGTCCCCCCATCCCTCTCTATCACTGCCAATGACTCTCTTTTAAGAGGCAGAGATCGGACAACCACAGGCCGCCCACACTAGTGGAAAGAGCGGCCGTGCCTCGCTGGGTGGGTGACGGGCACCTAGTTCTGTGATGAGTCATTGGGTGTGTGACAAGATCCACAGAAACCCCAATAAAATGCATAAAACATTGATTAAAGAGGTGCAGAATGTCCCCAGGACCCTGCCATCATGTGCCCGGCAGGCTATAGAGGGACATTCTGTGGGCTGAGCCAGCAAATTCATCAGTTTTCTAGTAAATAGTCCATAGTACTCCAGTCACAGCCAAAGCTGCACTTCACATTCCTCTCGGTACATTTTGCACGCAGCTTTGGATGTGAAACAAAAAGTGGACCTGACTGTGAAAGTGAAGGTGAAAAGATTATCAATGGATCTGATCCGTAAAAAAACAAAATACAATAAGACACGTTGTCATATAGAGAGGGGAGGGGAAGGAAGTGAGGATGTCACCGAGAGAGGAGGAAAGTCTCCTGATATCTGCAGAGGAGAGAAGACAACTCACTGCTCTCTGCTTCATTCACAAAGCCATTAGGGCGGGTGCCCCAGGTGATAGATCATACGCCTGCTATGTATACCTGTCATACACATGTGGCCCCTATATCCTCCCCGTATACATCATGTATGGTGTGAAATTCTTTTTTTTTCTTTGGAATTTGTTTACATGCAACTTATCTCAAAAAGTGACATCACATAAAGAATGCAAGATATAATAAGAGCAACGCCAGCCATGTATAAAACACCGTATCCCTATAGCATTCTTATACATAGGAGACAGTGTTATAGCAGTTACATTCTACCATGTAGGGGGCAGTATTATAGTAGTTATATTCTTGTACATACGAGCAGTATTATAGTAGTTATATTCTTGTACATAGGAGCAGTATTATAATAGTTATATTCTTGTACATAGGAGCAGTATTATAGTAGTTATATTCTTGTACATACGAGCAGTATTATAATAGTTATATTCTTGTACATAGGAGCAGTATTATAGTAGTTATATTCTTGTACATAGGAGGTAGTATTATAGTAGTTATATTCTTGTACATGGGAGTAGTATTATAGTAGTTATATTCTTGTACATAGGAGTAGTATTATAGTAGTTATATTCTTGTACATAGGAGCAGCATTATAGTAGTTATATTCCTGTATATAGGAGTAGTATTATAGTAGTTATATTCTTGTACATAGGGGGCAGTATTATAGTAGTTATATTCTTGTACATAGGAGTAGTATTATTGTAGTTATATTCTTGTACATAGGAGCAGTATTATAGTAGTTATATTCTTGTACATAGGGGCAGTATCATAGTAGTTATATTCTTGTATATAGGGGGCAGTATTATAGTAGTTATATTCTTGTACATAGGAGTAGTATTATTGTAGTTATATTCTTGTACATAGGAGCAGTATTATAGTAGTTATATTCTTGTACATAGGAGCAGTATTATAGTAGTTATATTCTTGTACATAGGAGCAGTATTATAGTAGTTATATTCTTGTACATAGGGGCAGTATCATAGTAGTTATATTCTTGTATATAGGGGGCAGTATTATAGTAGTTATATGCTTGTACATAGGAGCAGTATTATAGTAGTTATATTCTTGTACATAGGAGGTAGTATTATAGTAGTTATATTCTTGTACATAGGTGGCAGTATTATAGTAGTTATATTCTTGTACATAGGGGGCAGTATTATAATAGTTATATTCTTGTACATAGGAGCAGTATTATAGTAGTTATATTCTTGTACATAGGAGCAGTATTATAGTAGTTATATTCTTGTACATAGGGGCAGTATCATAGTAGTTATATTCTTGTATATAGGGGGCAGTATTATAGTAGTTATATGCTTGTACATAGGAGCAGTATTATAGTAGTTATATTCTTGTACATAGGAGGTAGTATTATAGTAGTTATATTCTTGTACATAGGAGCAGTATTATAGTAGTTATATTCTTGTACATAGGAGTAGTATTATAGTAGTTATATTCTTGTACATAGGAGCAGTATTATAGTAGTTATATTCTTGTACATAGGGGCAGTATTATAGTAGTTATATTCTTGTACATAGGAGTAGTATTATAGTAGTTATATTCTTGTACATAGGAGCAGTATTATAGTAGTTATATTCTTGTACATAGGAGTAGTATTATAGTAGTTATATTCTTGTACATAGGAGTAGTATTATAGTAGTTATATTCCTGTATATAGGAGTAGTATTATAGTAGTTATATTCTTGTACATAGGGGGCAGTATTATAGTAGTTATATTCTTGTACATAGGAGTAGTATTATTGTAGTTATATTCTTGTACATAGGAGTAGTATTATTGTAGTTATACTCTTGTACATAGGCGCAGTATTATAGTAGCTATACTCTTGTACATTATAAATGATATCTTGCCCCTCTCTCAGTACATTGGATACAGCATTACTTCTTTGCTCAGGTCTCTCTGTAGCTTATTATTGTAGGGTTGTGGTTGTGGTTTTTTATGCTGTTTATGTTTTTGTCTTTCCCAGTTTTTTCTTATATATATTCAGATTTTCCATCTGGCTCTGATTCATTGCAGTGATGTGGAGTCTTTGCTGATCTGTTTCTCATTTAATGTTATTTTCCTCGAGTAGAAATCCTCATTCTGCAGCTAAATTGTTATAGTGAGCGTTAACCATCCTCAGATGGAGACTATGGGGCCCGGTCTTGAAGGATGAAAGATCTCATAGGTTTTAGTAACTCTCATAGAGTACATGTGGATATAATATGTTTAAACCCAATTTTGGGTGATAATCTGATCATCATGAATAACTTATCTTATTTTCTGTATTATGGCATTAACCACATCATCTGAAGAAACATAAAGTCAGGGAATGTAATTTCGGTAGCTACAAAACCTGAATACTCTACTAAAGGTGAATAATTTGGTGTGTCTTTAGTTCTGGAATCCACTCAAACCTGAAAAACCTGAGATATTCATAGAACTGTGAACAGTGAACTGCAATGTCAAGTATGACCAGTAGGTGCCTTGCTTTTACTCTGTGGGAAAGGTAACATTGTAGACTGCTGTATGTGAGAACTAAAACAACTACTATCATACTGCCCCAAGCACAAGAATGTAACTACTATAATACTGCTACTATGTACAAGAATATAACTACTATAATACTGCTCCTATATACAAGAATATAACTACTATAATACTGCTCCTATGTACAAGAATGTAACTACTATAATACTGCCTCCTATGTACAAGAATATAACTACTATAATACTACTCCTATGTACAAGAATGTAACTACTATAATACTACTCCTATGTACAAGAATATAACTACTATAATACTGCTCCTATGTACAAGAATATAACTACTATAATACTGCTCCTATGTACAAGAATGTAACTACTATAATACTGCCTCCTATGTACAAGAATATAACTACTATAATACTACTCCTATGTACAAGAATGTAACTACTATAATACTACTCCTATGTACAAGAATATAACTACTATAATACTGCCCTCTATGTACAAGAATATAACTACTATAATACTACCTCCTATGTACAAGAATATAACTATTATAATACTTCTCCTATGTACAAGAATATAACTACTATAATACTATTCCTATGTACAAGAATATAACTACTATAATACTGCTCCTATGTACAAGAATATAACTACTATAATACTGCTCCTATGTACAAGAATATAACTACTATAATACTGCTCCTATGTACAAGAATATAACTACTATAATACTGCTCCTATGTACAAGAATATAACTACTATAATACTACTCCTATGTACAAGAAAATAACTATTATAATACTGCCCCCTATGTACAAGAACATAACTACTATAATACTACTCCTATGTACAAGAACATAACTACTATAATACTGCTCTTATGTACAAGAATATAACTACTATAATACTGCTCCTATGTACAAGAATATAACTACTATAATACTACCTCCTATGTACAAGAATATAACTACTATAATACTACTCCTATGTACAAGAACATAACTACTATAATACTGCTCCTATGTACAAGAATATAACTACTATAATACTACCTCCTATGTACAAGAATATAACTACTATAATACTGCTCCTATGTACAAGAATATAACTACTATAATACTGCCCCTATGTACAAGAATATAACTACTATAATACTACTCCTATGTACAAGAATATAACTACTATAATACTACTCCTATGTACAAGAACATAACTACTATAATACTGCTCCTATGTACAAGAATATAACTACTATAATACTGCTCCTATGTACAAGAATATAACTACTATAATACTACCTCCTATGTACAAGAATATAACTACTATAATACTACTCCTATGTACAAGAACATAACTACTATAATACTGCTCCTATGTACAAGAATATAACTACTATAATACTACTCCTATGTACAAGAATATAACTACTATAATACTACTCCTATGTACAAGAACATAACTACTATAATACTGCTCCTATGTACAAGAATATAACTACTATAATACTGCTCCTATGTACAAGAATATAACTACTATAATACTGCCCCCTATGTACAAGAATATAACTACTATAATACTGCTCCTATGTACAAGAATATAACTACTATAATACTGCCCCCTATGTACAAGAATATAACTACTATAATACTGCTCCTATGTACAAGAATATAACTACTATAATACTGCCCCCTATGTACAAGAATATAACTACTATAATACCGTCCCCTATGTACAGGAATGTAACTACTATATTACATAATATAATTGGAGATTCCTGTATGTGGTTGCGGTTTCTACTCCTCTGTATGTTATTATATGTATCCTGGCACCGGTCAGTACGTCTTGTTGTCAGGACCATGGATATGTTATATTATGATCTGGTTGCTGTAATAACATTATGGTGCTGCTGGACGATGTGACGGAAATGTGGATGTGATGTGTTAGTGTGTGTGGGGGGGTCACAGCTACATAAACAGCTCACAGCTGTGCAGTATTACATGGGCGGCTTC
This sequence comes from Leptodactylus fuscus, assembly GCF_031893055.1. NCBI lineage: Eukaryota > Metazoa > Chordata > Amphibia > Anura > Leptodactylidae > Leptodactylus > Leptodactylus fuscus. The sequence goes on along the minus strand of NC_134272.1, from coordinate 16,484,411 downwards.
TATGACTCAGATGAATATTATTCCCTCCGATAACTTGGAATCTCCCCTGATTATTACCTGGAACATACCACATGTCTGTATTTATAGAGCAGAGCGCCCCCTGCTGGGACACATCCCAGTGCTAGACGTCACTGCACAGTTCTATTGCCAAGCAGAAGTACAAGGAGCAAGTTATAGAATTACGAGGTGACTTCTAAGGTTCTTGACCTTACAATAGGAAACACACCAGTTCAGCTGCTGCACAACCTCTTTTAGAAGCCAAGGTGTACATTTCCTATTGTTGATTGACTGATATGTTTTCTACTTCCTCATGCTGCAGTTGAGTAAATTTATAGTGTAATTCAGACCTCAGCTGCTGCAGAACCTCCCTGAGATGCAGGAGTTTTATGGCTTCACTTTTTTTCTTCACATCTTACCCCATGTCGCCAGCTATGGCGTTGTTTGGACACTATATTACAATAGTGTGTAGGTACTGTATGTCAGTAGAATGTGGGTACTGTATGATACTCTAGTGTGGGTATTGTATGGTATGACACTATTATGAGAGTAGTGTATTTTACAATAATGGAAACACTATATATATATATAGCACTATAATGTGGGTACTGGAGGTCACTATAATGTGAGTGCTCTATGACACTATATTGTGTATGGCCCTATAATGTGTTAACTGTATAGCGCTATAATAAGGATACTGTATGACTCTATATTTTCGGTACTGTATGACACTATAATGAGGGTTCTGTATGATACTACAATGTGGGTATGGTATGGCACTATAGTGTGGGTACTGTATGCACTTTAATGTGGGTAATGTATGGCACTATATTGTGGGTTCTGTATGGCACTATAACGTGGTTACTCTAAGGCACTATAATGTGGTTACTTTAAGGCACTATATTATAGGTACTGTATGTCACTATAATGTGAGTACTATGTGGCACTATAGTGTGGGCACTGCATGGCACTATCTTTGTGGGTAATGTATGGCACTGTAATATGGGTACTGTAAGGCACTATATTATGGTTACTGCTTGTCACTATAATGTGGGTACTGTATGGTACTATAATGTGGGTACTGTATGTCACTATACTTGTGGGTACTGTATGGCACTGTCATAGAGATTGATAACGTCTTACACTGACTGATGACTGGGTGAACTAATGCTCAATCCCAATCATTGCCCCATTATAACCTTGCTCTAGATCAACCTCTCATATGTCGGACGATCACACTGTGTTTGTGGTGATAAGCATGCCCTTTGGTCGGTGTCCCTTCTCACCATGTAGGTAGGAGATGTTCTATTTGTGGCCCGCGTATTTCTTGTGTTCTGCAGTATTTAGCTGATATCCCCTCTAACGTCTCTATCTGCAGTTCTCTTTGAGCGGGTGGGTGTGGACTAGCTGCCATACACTTCTCACAGTAAGTAAAGGAGAATCTGCTCCATAATTGTCTCTCTCACTCAGAAACAACCCCAGGACTGCAGGACATATAGAGAGACGTACTGATTGTGCTGATGTGAATGAAGTACTTGGGCTGTGATAGAAACCTCCTATTAGCTTGCAGATATATTACAACGCTTCTTATAATTGCTTGCACTCTTCATTTCTGCAAAGTTTATTGAAACCGCGGTGATTATTAAAGTTTCTATTGCAACACAAGTATAACCAGCGGCTTCTACAGATGTCTATGACCTGCAGACATTTCCACAAAGAGCCATTGTCCCTGTAACATGTAACAAACATTGAGGCCTGGAGTCGTTCCCTGTACAGATTCTTGCTCAACGGGTCATCAACCATGGATCCCAAAAATCAGCTAAAAGGGGTGAGCGGTTCAGAGAGCCCAAGTTGATGTAGCCTCACGTGAGGGAGGACCTTTATTCAGGGATCGGACAAAGTGGTGCAGCAGTGGGGAGGGAGGGGGGCTGAAGTTTAGGGAACAGTCCAGACTCCAGGGCCTTTACTCTAATTCATCCATCACTGACTAGAAGCTTTGGATGGAGTCATCCAACACAAATGTCCACACCATTGTTCTCTTGTCTATGGGATTCCCACAAATCCCAGATCCCACAAGCAAAAGCTGACCATTCTAGTCATGTGACCTGACTCTGTACCTTAGACCTTGTGACCCGGATTGTCTCGTATAAAATAATAGACCTCCTACGTGACGTATATAACATGGCTCCTAATAAAGTAAGAGCGCACAAACACTTTATAACCATCTACTCCCTATCTGGAACCAGTTAGTCCGGCTCCCTGGCACGGGGACTTCATCATCCTCTCCCTGGGGTGTGCCAGCTCCTAAATCTCTATCGAAACCAGCAAGCCTAGTAGTAGGAGACACAGAGCCAAGGAATCGATGACAAGTGTCTCATTGAAACGAGACACAGATAACAAATCTCCTTAAACGATTGTATCATCTGAAGCACTGAGATATAACATACTGTAGAGCCCTCCTTACTGATATACTTCAGGGGTCTCTCACTTGTAGGAGGAGACTCATTATAAGTTTATAATACTTCAAAGTTGAGCAATTCAATTGACTTAGCTAGAAGTGGTAGGGGGCGCTGTTGCATTGGAGTCTAAGGTAACTGCATGCCCCCAACTGTGGTTAAAAGTGGTATTGCAAATATTAAAAAATTAAAATGTCCCCTTTAAGACCACCCTGGACCTTTAAGACCAAATCTGTGACAACTTATAGCTGTCCCGTGGACACAACTGACGATTGAATTGAGAGTTTCACTATAATTTACAACTTGGTCTTGCTTCAATTAGGCAAAAACAGGAAACACAACCCAGTTTATTACATACGGTTTAGACTGACACCTGACTACAAGGGGCGTAATATTTAGGCACATAAATAGCACCCATCCCATAAAAAATATGCCTATACTTTGCTGTTTTCATTGCTGTATATTACTGCCATCTAGAGGTAAAAACATTATAACACCTTCAAACTATCATTTAAATACACCAGTAATGAAAAATCAATCATGACATTTTAATATGTGAAGGAATTATTGAAAAAATCAACTTTTTGGTGAAGAAAGATGAAATTGTGGCAAACCTTTTACATGATGTTCTTTCTTGCACTTAACAACCCTCATTCTGCGCCGAGAGTCTGTAGTTTGTATTTCAATCTTAAAAATCTGCCCTGTCATATTTTAAATATGAGAATAATTATTGTTGCAAAAATATAACAATTATTATTATACTGCAGGCTATATATAACAATATAACTACTATAATACTATACTATAATACTGCTCCCATGTAGAAGAATACTGTATAGCTACTATAATACTGCTCCTATGTATAAGAATATAACTACTATAATACTGCCCCTATGTACAAGAATATAACTACTATAATACTGCCCCTATGTACAAGAATATAACTACTATAATACTGCCCCCTATGTACAAGAATATAACTACTATAATACTGCTCCTATGTATAAGAATATAACTACTATAATACTACTCCTATGTACAAGAATATAACTACTATAATACTGCCCCCTATGTACAAGAATATAACTACTATAATACTGCCCCCTATGTACAAGAATATAACTACTATAATACTGCCCCCTATGTACAAGAATATAACTACTATAATACTGCCCCCTATGTACAAGAATATAACTACTATAATACTGCCCCCTATGTACAAGAATATAACTACTATAATACTGCTCCTATATACAAGAATATAACTACTATAATACTGCCCCCTATGTACAAGAATATAGCTACTAGAATACTGCTCCTATGTACAAGAATATAACTACTATAATACTACTCCTATGTACAAGAATATAACTACAATAATACTGCCCCCTATGTACAAGAATATAACTACTATAATCCTGCCCCCTATGTACAAGAATATAACTACTATAATACTGCCTCCTATGTACAAGAATATAACTACTATAATACTACTCCTATGTGCAAGAATTTAACTACTATAATACTGCTCCTATGTACAAGAATATAACTACTATAATACTGCTCCTATGTATAAGAATATAACTACTATAATACTACTCCTATGTACAAGAATATAACTACTATAATACTGCCCCTATGTACAAGAATATAACTACTATAATACTACTCCTATGTACAAGAATATAACTACTATAATACTGCCCCTATGTACAAGAATATAACTACTATAATACTACTCTTATGTACAAGAATATAACTACTATAATACTACTCCTATGTACAAGAATATAATTACTATAATACTGCTCCTATGTACAAGAATATAAAACCATATATTTGCCCCCTCCTCATGTTATCCTATATTTGCCCCCTCCTCATGTTATCCTATATTTGCCCCCTCCCTCTGTTACCCTGTAGCGATGACCTCTTCCTGCCTATGACCTGTCACATGGATGCATGTTGTGTCTGGAGATAATTCGGCTCGGAGACCTTGGACGGCTGCTCTGTCCTTGTTCTTCTGGCACCTGGGATTAGTTGTAACATCTGTTCTCAGTATAGTGCAGAGTCAGGGATAGCGGAGTGGAGGCAGCAGGCGGTTGGCGGTATATAAACCATCATTGCTATTATACTGAGTTCACCACCGCCACTGGTACATTATTATGTCTGATTCTGTCACCTTTGCTGATGTAGCTACAGGGCTTCATTGTAGAGGGTAGGAGTCTAAAATAGTGAGGTATAAGGAGAGATATCTTGTCTGCAGATCGCTCCGCCACTTCTTTTACGTGTATCTAAGCCTATTGTGTGCGATACCCTCTGAACAGCGGTGTATCTGATCCCATCATGTGTGATACATCCCCGAGGACAATACTGTGCCATTCTGTCCATCATGTAATGTCACTGAATCTGTGACCAGGTCAGGAATGGGTCATGAGGATTTGCAGGTCACAAAAGGAGGGCAGGCGGCCGTTGTTAACTCTTCTCTTGCTGGAACGAGCCTATTAAGCAATGACCGCTGACCGCCAAGGAGAAGAGGACACGGCGCCAGCTGGTCCAGGGAGGGACAAGAAGTACAGAGGCAGAGGATGGGTGGGGGGTGTTGAAGTCATATGCAGAGCTGAGATTAGGCCTGCCGCTCTGTGCCTGAAATCCTGTGTGATTAGCACGGGGCGAGCTGAGATGATAGGGCATTAAGAAGGAACATTGTGCAGGGACATGGGCTTACTGCTCGCGCTCCTGGTGTGAGGGGTCCTGGAGCCTTCAGGCAGGACAAGGTGAGATCCCAGGGTCTTGGATGAAATGTCCTATCTCAAACCTTCTGGGAAGGAGCTGGAGAGATTCGATGGCCTGTCCTTAATATACTGGTGAGTACAGCAGAGTACAACCCCCATGTGAAGGGAGGGGAGCGCCTTCAGGTATGATCGACCTAGTCTTCAAGTTCTTTAAGGGCTATGACCACAGGAGATAGAAAATAGGTCATGTTGCTCGGTGGTTCCAGGAGATGAAGTCACCACAATGACCCAACATGCCTGGTCAAGTTTTCTTGACCTTGCTATCCAGGACATCAACTCATGCAACCTTACCGATGTGACCTCCTGATACAGAAATATTCCTTTAAGAAATTGCTGGAACTTTTGGACTCTTTGGCTTACCAACCACCTAATTTCAGGTATGAGGGACCTAGTCTTGAACTACTTTAAGGGGTTTGACCACAGCAGGTATATAAGGTCATGTTTATTGGGGTTTGTAGGGGATGAGGCCACCACGGTCATCTCTCATGCATGGTTGTGGGGGTTTCAGGGTCTGAGATCACCATGGTGGTCCCTCATGCATAGTCCAAATGGTTCCAAAGGCTGAGGCCACTATGATGTCCCCTCATGCATGTTCAAGGGGTTTCAAGGGGCTGAGGTCACCACAGTGATCCCTCATGCATGTTTAAAGGTGTTCAAAGGGGCTTAGCTCACCATGGTCATCCCTCATACATAGTCAAGACGGTTCCAGAGGCTGGGGCCACTATGGTGACCCCTCATGCATGGTTAATAGGGTTCAAGGGGCTGAGGTCACCACAACGATCCCTCATGCGCATGGTCAAAGGGGATCCAGGGGCTGATGTCACCATGGTGGCCTTTCACGCATGGTCATGGAGGTTCCAAGAGGCTATCATGGTGACCCCTCATGTATGGTCAATAGGGTTCAAGGAGCTGAGGTCATTACAATGATCCCTCATGCATGGTCAATGGCGTTGCAGGGGCTAATGTCACCATGGTGGCCTTTCATGCATGGTCATGGAGGTTCCAAGGGCTGAGGCTATCATGGTGACCCCTCATGTATGGTCAATGGGGTTCAAGGAGCTGAGGTCATTACAATGATCCCTCATGCATGGTCAATGGCGTTGCAGGGGCTGATGTCACCACAATGACCTTTCATGCATGGTCATGGAGGTTCCAAGGGCTGAGGCTATCGTGGTGACCCATCATGGATGGTCAAGTTCTTGACCTTGTTATCCACTACATCAACTCCTGCAATCTTACCAATGACCTCATGGTGCTAGAATACTCCTTTAAGAACCACTTGAGGGTCTGATGAAAATGCCATATTGCCCATTGGTTGATTGATCTCCGCCATGTCATGTGTTGTGTGATATTAGTCATTATGGTTGACTGGTGGTCTTGCCATGATGTGGGGGTCCTGAGGAGAACAATTATGATGGTTTCTTAAAGGGATAGTCACTTAATCTTGGTTCTATGTGTTATACAGTTACATGCAAGGTACTGTTCCCTGTTATCAGTCATTTCAAGCTGGGGAGGAAGCATCAGATTGTTTTTTCTCAATGGGATGAGCGTCAAAACTTCCTGCCCCCATCATCACCACATGATCCCCCATAATCTCCAGTGCTGAGAGATTTACCTCCATAGGTTTGACTGGTCCTGTAAAGCAAGTCTATGCAGTTATTTAGTTATCTGGTCCCAGAAAAGCTGAGTAATAACCAGTCATCCAGCATTTCCAGACTCCACAATGGCAGAAGAACCTCATTATTGTATTATTGCTGGGAAAGTCAATTTTTGGCACCCCAGCTCGTGTCGAACTACAACTCCCAGCACAGCTCCTTGCTCTGCTCTTCTTGGAGCACCCATAGAAGTAAATGGAGCATGCTGGGATTTGTAGTTTCACAGCTAAAGGTTGCTGATCCCCGTGTTACTGCATGGAGTCGGGGAAAGCTGGGTGACAATCTTAGACACTGATTAAAGAAGTAATTGCATCGGATTTCTAATTCCCTAGTCTGGTGCTGAGAAAGCTGAGTGATTCCTGAAGTCGGGGATCAGACAGCAGCGGGCGCCGCTCCAGCCTCCGCCTCACTTTCATGTTTAGCTCTAGAAACTTAATTACGGATTCCACGTGTTCATTAACTCCCATAATACGGAATCAGGCCGCGGACACGTGCTGCGCCGATTACCGAGGGGACACCCAGTAGGGGGTTAATTCCATCAGCACTTATGGCATTATTCCCTATGAACCTATTTTGCTTCTCGTAGTTATCATCCAGCTTTCCCAGACTCCCGAAAGGCAAAGTTACAAAGTAATGTTTCCCCCTTACTAGAATTACTATCTAGGTGTATCTGCTGTTCAGGAAAGTGGAAGCCTAACAGTAAGGGAGTAATAAATACCCATAAGGAGCCATAGAAAACGTGTAATGGTCCCATCTCACTATGACCAGCACCAACAGTAACGTCACAGAAGGCTTATAGTTATAGTATGGTCTGTCTAACACACAGTGATGTCACAGTACAGGGATGATACACACAGTGATGTCACAGTACAGGATAATACACACAGTGATGTCACAGTACAGGGATAATACACCCAGTGATGTCACAGTACAGAGATAATACACCCAGTGATGTCACAGTACAGAGATAATACACACAGTGATGTCACAGTACAGAGATAATACACAGTGATGTCACAGTACAGAGATAATACACACAGTGATGTCACAGTACAGAAATAATACACACAGTGATGTCACAGTACAGAGATAATACACACAGTGATGTCACAGTACAGGATAATACACACAGTGATGTCACAGTACAGGGATAATACACACAGTGATGTCACAGTACAGAGATAATACACACAGTGATGTCACAGTACAGAGATAATACACACAGTGATGTCACAGTACAGAGATAATACACACAGTGATGTCACAGTACAGAGATAATACACAGTGATGTCACAGTACAGAGATAATACACACAGTGATGTCACAGTACAGAAATAATACACACAGTGATGTCACAGTACAGGATAATACACACAGTGATGTCACAGTACAGGGATAATACACACAGTGATGTCACAGTACAGGATAATACACACAGTGATGTCACAGTACAGGATAATACACACAGTGATGTCACAGTACAGAGATAATACACACAGTGACGTCACAGTACAGGGATAATACACACAGTGATGTCACAGTACAGGATAATACAGTGATGTCACAGTACAGGATAATACACACAGTGATGTCACAGTACAGGGATAATACACACAGTGATGTCACAGTACAGGATAATACAGTGATGTCACAGTACAGGATAATACACACAGTGATGTCACAGTACAGAGATAATACACACAGTGATGACACAGTACAGGATAATACAGTGATGTCACAGTACAGGATAATACACACAGTGATGTCACAGTACAGGGATAATACACACAGTGATGTCACAGTACAGGATAATACAGTGATGTCACAGTACAGGATAATACACACAGTGATGTCACAGTACAGAGATAATACACACAGTGATGACACAGTACAGGATAATACAGTGATGTCACAGTACAGGATAATACACACAGTGATGTCACAGTACAGGGATAATACACACAGTGATGTCACAGTACAGGATAATACACACAGTGATGTCACAGTACAGAGATAATACACACAGTGATGTCACAGTACAGGATAATACACACAGTGATGTCACAGTACAGAGATAATACACACAGTGATGTCACAGTACAGGATAATACACACAGTGATGTCACAGTACAGGATAATGCACACAGTGATGTCACAGTACAGGGATAATACACACAGTGATGTCACAGTACAGGGTAATACACACAGTGATGTCACAGTACAGGGATAATACACACAGTGATGTCACAGTACAGGGATAATACACACAGTGATGTCACAGTACAGGGATAATACACACAGTGATGTCACAGTACAGGGATAATACACACAGTGATGTCACAGTACAGGGATAATACACACAGTGATGTCACAGTACAGAGATAATACACACAGTGATGTCACAGTACAGAGATAATACACACAGTGATGTCACAGTACAGGATAATACACGCAGTGATGTCACAGTACAGAGATAATACACGCAGTGATGTCACAGTACAGGGATAATACACGCAGTGATGTCACAGTACAGGGATAATACACACAGTGATGTCACAGTACAGGGATAATACACACAGTGATGTCACAGTACAGAGATAATACACACAGTGATGTCACAGTACAGAGATTATACAGTGAAGTCACAGTACAGAGATAATACACATAGTGATGTCACAGTACAGGATAATACACACAGTCATGTCACAGCACAGGATAATACACACAGTGATGTCACAGTACAGAGATAATACACAGTGATGTCACAGTACAGGGATAATACACACAGTGATGTTACAGTACAGGGATAATACACACAGTGATGTCACAGTACAGAGATAATACACACAGTGATGTCACAGTACAGGATAATACACACAGTCATGTCACAGCACAGGATAATACACACAGTGATGTCACAGTACAGAGATAATACACAGTGATGTCACAGTACAGGGATAATACACACAGTGATGTTACAGTACAGGGATAATACACACAGTGATGTCACAGTACAGAGATAATACACACAGTGATGTCACAGTACAGAGATAATACACACAGTGATGTCACAGTACAGGATAATACACACAGTGATGTCACAGTACAGGGATAATACACACAGTGATGTCACAGTACAGGGATAATACACACAGTGATGTCACAGTACAGGGATAATACACACAGTGATGTCACAGTACAGGGATAATACACACAGTGATGTCACAATACAGAGATAATACACACAGTGATGTCACAGTACAGGGATAATACACACAGTGATGTCACAGTACAGGGATAATACACACAGTGATGTCACAGTACAGGATAATACACACAGTGATGTCACAGTACAGGGATAATACACACAGTGATGTCACAGTACAGGATAATACACACAGTGATGTCACAGTACAGGGATAATACACACAGTGATGTCACAGTACAGGGATAATACACACAGTGATGTCACAGTACAGAGATAATACACACAGTGATGTCACAGTACAGGGATAATACACACAGTGATGTCACAGTACAGGGATAATACACACAGTGATACTGCTAAATATAGATATTGGAGATGTATTTCCACCAGATATAGGTATCCTTTTTCTTCCCACTTACATATCTTTCATTCTATGACCTTCCGCAAGTTACATCTCTTTACATACTTCAATAGACTCCCCACTGCTTTTTCTCTAGCCCACACCTCTCCTGAGCAATCACTGCTTTTAGTTTCAGCAACTAATATGCTAATTAGGCTCTCTACAGTCAGGTGGGCGGTCCTAGGCTGTTGCAGATAGTCAGGGACCACCCACCTAACAGTAGAGAGCATAATTGTACTGAAACTAGGATCAATAATTACCCAGGAATGGTGGGGGCTAGAAAAAACAACTGCGTTGAAATCATTGGAGCGGCATCTATTGGTGGAGGCTGTGAAAGGTTCTCTTTAAAGGGGCTGTCAATCCAATTGAAGAATTTAATATTCAGCAGCTCTCTAATCTATAGTGCCTGATAACAGAGAGCAGTACTTTCTATCTCTTGCAAATATGTGGAAATAGACCATAGATTGGATGTTCCTTTAATTAGGCCCTTATAGAAGACACTACAATGACTAGATTTGGGTGTGACTTGCAGGGAGTTGTCACCTCATAGACTGTAACCCCGCGCTGTCTGGTAAACACACAGATCATCCCGGCTGCTGTGATTGCTGTGCAGCCCTCCTATAATACAGACTCTGCCTTCTCGGCCATAACAGTCCATGTAATCAGCGCCAATCGGATTAAGGGCTAAAGCTTTTGTCACTTGAAGTTCAGATCAAGTCCAACGATGGGTAAAAAACCCTTGACTGCCATCAGTATAAAACAGGATGTGACATGGGATGGCGACTGTCAACTTATCGCAATGTCAAGGCTGATCCATCCAGGACTGATATCTGGAGGAAATTATAAATCTATTGCAGGAGCCTCCGGATATTACCGCAACAGTGGCCAAAGCTATCAGTGATTATACCTGGATACTTATAGCTCCATGTACTACAGTACTCATCATCCTGGGTAATATACTATCTATACTATTATTAATACTGAGCTTCCTGATCCAGAATGGAATAAAAAAAATTACAGTGTAGACTGACAAAAAGGCAACAAATTATACTGTCATATTTATAAGACGGTAACTACTATAATACTGCTCCTATGTACAAGAATATAACTACTATAATACTGCTCCTATGTACAAGAATATAACTACTATAATACTACCTCCTATGTACAAGAATATAACTACTATAATACTGCTCCTATGTACAAGAATATAACTACTATAATACTGCTCCTATGTACAAGAATATAACTACTATAATACTACCTCCTATGTACAAGAATATAACTACTATAATACTGCTCCTATGTACAAGAATATAACTACTATAATACTACCTCCTATGTACAAGAATATAACTACTATAATACTGCCCCCTATGTACAAGAATATAACTACTATAATACTACCTCCTATGTACAAGAATATAACTACTATAATACTGCTCCTATGTACAAGACTATAACTACTATAATACTGCTCCTATGTACAAGAATATAACTACTATAATTCTGCTACTATGTACAAGAATATAACTACTATAATACTGCCCCTATGTACAAGAATATAACTACTATAATACTGCCCCATGTACAAGAATATAACTGCTATAATACTACTCCTATGTACAAGAATATAACTACTATAATACTACTCCTATGTACAAGAATATAACTACTATAATACTGCTCCTATGTACAAGAATATAACTACTATAATACTGCCCCCTATGTACAAGAATATAACTACTATAATACTACTCCTATGTACAAGACTATAACTACTATAATACTGCTACTATGTACAAGAATATAACTACTATAATACTGCTCCTATGTACAAGAATATAACTACTATAATACTGCTCCTATATACAAGAATATAACTACTATAATACTACTCCTATATACAAGAATATAACTACTATAATACTACTCCTATATACAAGAATATAACTACTATAATACTGCTCCTATGTACAAGAATATAACTACTAAAATACTACCTCCTATGTACAAGAATATAACTACTATAATACTGCCCCTATGTACAAGAATATAACTACTATAATACTGCTCCTATGTACAAGAATATAACTACTATAATACTACTCCTGTGTACAAGAATATAACTACTATAATACTGCCCCTATGTACAAGAATATAACTACTATAATACTACCTCCTATGTACAAGAATATAACTACTATAATACTGCTCCTATGTACAAGAATATAACTACTATAATACTGCCCCTATGTACAAGAATATAACTACTATAATACTGCCCCTATGTACAAGAATATAACTACTATAATACTACCTCCTATGTACAAGAATATAACTACTATAATACTGCTCCTATGTACAAGAATATAACTACTATAATACTACCTCCTATGTACAAGAATATAACTACTATAATACTGCCCCCTATGTACAAGAATATAACTACTATAATACTACTCCTATGTACAAGAATATAATTACTATAATACCGCCCCCTATGTACAAGAATATAACTACTATAATACTGCCCCTATGTACAAGAATATAACTACTATAATACTGCTCCTATGTACAAGAATATAACTACTATAATACTGCTCCTATGTACAAGAATATAACTACTATAATACTACCTCCTATGTACAAGAATATAACTACTATAATACTGCCCCCTATGTACAAGAATATAACTACTATAATACTACCTCCTATGTACAAGAATATAACTACTATAATACTGCTCCTATGTACAAGACTATAACTACTATAATACTGCTCCTATGTACAAGAATATAACTACTATAATTCTGCTACTATGTACAAGAATATAACTACTATAATACTGCCCCTATGTACAAGAATATAACTACTATAATACTGCCCCATGTACAAGAATATAACTGCTATAATACTACTCCTATGTACAAGAATATAACTACTATAATACTACTCCTATGTACAAGAATATAACTACTATAATACTGCTCCTATGTACAAGAATATAACTACTATAATACTGCCCCCTATGTACAAGAATATAACTACTATAATACTACTCCTATGTACAAGACTATAACTACTATAATACTGCTACTATGTACAAGAATATAACTACTATAATACTGCTCCTATGTACAAGAATATAACTACTATAATACTACCTCCTATGTACAAGAATATAACTACTATAATACTGCTCCTATGTACAAGAATATAACTACTATAATACTGCTCCTATGTACAAGAATATAACTACTATAATACTACCTCCTATGTACAAGAATATAACTACTATAATACTGCTCCTATGTACAAGAATATAACTACTATAATACTACCTCCTATGTACAAGAATATAACTACTATAATACTGCCCCCTATGTACAAGAATATAACTACTATAATACTACCTCCTATGTACAAGAATATAACTACTATAATACTGCTCCTATGTACAAGACTATAACTACTATAATACTGCTCCTATGTACAAGAATATAACTACTATAATTCTGCTACTATGTACAAGAATATAACTACTATAATACTGCCCCTATGTACAAGAATATAACTACTATAATACTGCCCCATGTACAAGAATATAACTGCTATAATACTACTCCTATGTACAAGAATATAACTACTATAATACTACTCCTATGTACAAGAATATAACTACTATAATACTGCTCCTATGTACAAGAATATAACTACTATAATACTGCCCCCTATGTACAAGAATATAACTACTATAATACTACTCCTATGTACAAGACTATAACTACTATAATACTGCTACTATGTACAAGAATATAACTACTATAATACTGCTCCTATGTACAAGAATATAACTAATATAATACTACTCCTATATACAAGAATATAACTACTATAATACTACTCCTATATACAAGAATATAACTACTATAATACTACTCCTATATACAAGAATATAACTACTATAATACTACTCCTATATACAAGAATATAACTACTATAATACTGCTCCTATGTACAAGAATATAACTACTAAAATACTACCTCCTATGTACAAGAATATAACTACTATAATACTGCCCCTATGTACAAGAATATAACTACTATAATACTGCTCCTATGTACAAGAATATAACTACTATAATACTACTCCTGTGTACAAGAATATAACTACTATAATACTGCCCCTATGTACAAGAATATAACTACTATAATACTACCTCCTATGTACAAGAATATAACTACTATAATACTGCTCCTATGTACAAGAATATAACTACTATAATACTGCCCCTATGTACAAGAATATAACTACTATAATACTGCCCCTATGTACAAGAATATAACTACTATAATACTACCTCCTATGTACAAGAATATAACTACTATAATACTGCTCCTATGTACAAGAATATAACTACTATAATACTACCTCCTATGTACAAGAATATAACTACTATAATACTGCCCCCTATGTACAAGAATATAACTACTATAATACTACTCCTATGTACAAGAATATAATTACTATAATACCGCCCCCTATGTACAAGAATATAACTACTATAATACTGCCCCTATGTACAAGAATATAACTACTATAATACTGCTCCTATGTACAAGAATATAACTACTATAATACTACTCCTGTGTACAAGAATATAACTACTATAATACTGCTCCTATGTACAAGAATATAACTACTATAATACTACTCCTATGTACAAGAATATAACTACTATAATGCTGCTCCTATGTACAAGAATATAACTACTATAATACTACTCCTATGTACAAGAATATAACTACTATAATACTACTCCTATGTACAAGAATATAACTACTATAATACTACTCCTGTGTACAAGAATATAACTACTATAATACTGCTCCTATGTACAAGAATATAACTACTATAATACTACTCCTGTGTACAAGAATATAACTACTATAATACTGCTCCTATGTACAAGAATATAACTACTATAATACTTTCTTTCCTGTCTGGATCTTTTCTCTATATGATGACCATCTTCCTTGTGTGTATATATATTATCCTATATACCCTTTATGCTGTGCCGCCACCCTCTCTGCAGTACTTTCATGTATCTCAGCCTTTTGGCTTGGTGCGGGCTGCTGTCGGATACGCACACGTCTCATGTATATAATGATAATACAGTATAACATTTAGGCCAGTCTGTCCCTATGGCGTATCGAGATGACAAGTGCTATCAGTGTTACGGGGTGACCTCCATATGACTGCACTACTAGATCAGCAGATCTATCACATAGTCAGTACTGGACAGATATTGCGGTGTTATATGATATGGGCTGGTAATTGATGTGGGTCATATATGACTTGGTGATCCAGTGATGTATACCTAACATAGTCGATCCAGTGGTTGTCTGTAAGATAGTGATCGGATAGCAGATGCAGTACCGAGCCAATGGTGATAACCAGCACTAGATACGCTGATCATAATGATAAATCCAGTGCTGAGAGTCCAGCACCACCGGGCCGCTCCAACTCCAACTCCACAATGGTGTTCACCAGAGCCTCAGATGGTGGGGATGGGTTTGGCGGGTACTGCTGGGCAGAGTGGTACGGGCTGGGAAACGCCAGACACACAGCGCCCCACAGATCACATCAGAATCAGAAACTGGGAACTCTTACCAGCAGTAGCGGTGGCAAATCCAGAAGGCAGTGACGGGCTGTGGTCAGATGGTGGCAGCAGAGAGTAAAGCGTAGTCCTACAGTCTGAATCATTAACAAGAGGGCAGCGCAGTACAGGGGGTCATCCAGAGGGAAGGTCAGGCAGGCCAAGGAGGGGTAGAGCAGTACAAAATTGGGATCAGGGAGCAGAGGTCTAAAGGCATAAACAGGAGCAGGCACAGTACAAAATCTAGAGGCGACAGACAGAGTCAGAGGTTACGGCAAGGGGGTCAGAAACACATGTAATGAGATAACAGGAGAAACACTGAATAGCCAGCAGTGGACCGGAGTGAGAGCCCATCCTTAAATAGGCTCCGGCCCCCCACTAGGCCTGAAAAACTGGAAGTCCCTGTCTGGCGCAGGAGGAGACCGGTAATCCCGGGACAGCGCTGTGGAGACTCCGACTCTGCTCCCAATAGATAGTCTCTTGTGCTCCAGTAATGCCTAAGACAGTCCCTGGTACAGTACTGGTATATTCCTAATACAGTCCCTTTTGATACAGTAATGTCCCTCTACCAATGTCCATAAGGATCTCGTACACAGTCCGTAGTAGTGTCTGTCCAATGCAGCCTTTGTTGATCCAGTGGATATAGTTTCTAATGATCTAATAGTGTTTGCCTAACACAGTCACTGGTGCTCTATACGTAAATTCTCTAACACAGTCACTGGTGCTCTATATGTGTATTCTCTAACACAGTCACTGGTGCTCTATATGTGTATTCTCTAACACAGTCACTGGTGCTCTATATGTGTATTCTCTAACACAGTCACTGGTGCTCTATATGTGTATTCTCTAACACAGTCACTGGTGCTCTATATGTGTATTCTCTAACACAGTCACTGGTGCTCTATATGTGTATTCTCTAACACAGTCACTGGTGCTCTATATGTGTATTCTCTAACACAGTCACTGCTGCTCTATATGTGTATTCTCTAACAGTCACTGGTGCTCTATATGTGTATTCTCTAACACAGTCACTGGTGCTCTATATGTGTATTCTCTAACACAGTCACTGCTGCTCTATATGTGTATTCTCTAACACAGTCACTGCTGCTCTATATGTGTATTCTCTAACAGTCACTGGTGCTCTATATGTGTATTCTCTAACACAGTCACTGGTGCTCTATATGTGTATTCTCTAACACAGTCACTGCTGCTCTATATGTGTATTCTCCAACACAGTCACTGGTGCTCTATAAGTGTATTCTCTAACACAGTCACTGGTGCTCTATATGTGTATTCTCTAACACAGTCACTGGTGCTCTATATGTGTATTCTCTAACACAGTCACTGGTGCTCTATATGTGTATTCTCTAACACAGTCACTGGTGCTCTATATGTGTATTCTCTAACACAGTCACTGCTGCTCTATATGTGTATTCTCTAACAGTCACTGGTGCTCTATATGTGTATTCTCTAACACAGTCACTGGTGCTCTATATGTGTATTCTCTAACACAGTCACTGCTGCTCTATATGTGTATTCTCCAACACAGTCACTGGTGCTCTATAAGTGTATTCTCTAACACAGTCACTGGTGCTCTATATGTGTATTCTCTAACACAGTCACTGCTGCTCTATATGTGTATTCTCTAACACAGTCACTGCTGCTCTATATGTGTATTCTCTAACAGTCTCTGGTGCTCTATATGTGTATTCTCTAACACAGTCACTGGTGCTCTATATGTGTATTCTCTAACACAGTCACTGCTGCTCTATATGTGTATTCTCCAACACAGTCACTGGTGCTCTATAAGTGTATTCTCTAACACAGTCACTGGTGCTCTATATGTGTATTCTCTAACACAGTCACTGGTGCTCTATATGTGTATTCTCCAACACAGTCACTGGTGCTCTATAAGTGTATTCTCTAACACAGTCACTGGTGCTCTATATGTGTATTCTCTAACACAGTCACTGGTGCTCTATATGTGTATTCTCTAACAGTCACTGGTGCTCTATATGTGTATTCTCCAACACAGTCACTGGTGCTCTATAAGTGTATTCTCTAACACAGTCACTGGTGCTCTATACAGTCCTATGAAAAAGTTTGGGCACCCCTATTAATCTTAATCATTTTTAGTTCTAAATATTTTGGTGTTTGCAACAGCCATTTCAGTTTGATATATCTAATAACTGATGGACACAGTAATATTTCAGGATTGAAATGAGGTTTATTGTACTAACAGAAAATGTGCAATATGCATTAAACCAAAATTTGACCGGTGCAAAAGTATGGACACCTCAACAGAAAAGTGACATTAATATTTAGTACATCCTCCTTTTGCAAAGATAACAGCCTCTAGTCGCTTCCTGTAGCTTTTAATCAGTTCCTGGATCCTGGATGAAGGTATTTTGGACCATTTCTTTCTACAAAACAATTCAAGTTCAGTTGTTTGATGGTCGCCGAACATGGACAGCCCGCTCTCAAATGATCTGAAAACAAAGATTGTTCAACATAGTTGTTCAGGGGAAGGATACAAAACGTTGTCTCAGAGATTTAACCTGTCAGTTTCCACTGTGAGGAACATAGTAAGGAAATGGAAGACCACAGGGACAGTTCTTGTTAAGCCCAGAAGTGGCAGGCCAAGAAAAATATCAGAAAGGCAGAGAAGAAGAATGGTGAGAACAGTCAAGGACAATCCACAGACCACCTCCAAAGAGCTGCAGCATCATCTTGCTGCAGATGGTGTCACTGTGCATCGGTCAACAATACAGCGCACTTTGCACAAATAGAAGCTGTATGGGAGAGTGATGAGAAAGAAGCCGTTTCTGCACGTACGCCACAAATAGAGTTGCCTGAGGTATGAAAAAGCACATTTGGACAAGGCAGCTTCATTTTGGAAACAAAAATTGAGTTGTTTGGTTATAAAAAAAGGCGTTATGCATGGCGTCCAAAAAGAAACAACATTCCAAGAAAAACACTTGCTACCCACTGTAAAATTTGGTGGAGGTTCCATCATGCTTTGGGGCTGCGTGGCCAATGCCGGCATCGGGAATCTTGTTAAAGTTGAGGGTCGCATGGATTCCACTCAGTATCAGCAGATTCTTGAGAATAATGTTCAAGAATCAGTGACGAAGTTGAAGTTACGCCGGGGATGGATATTTCAGCAAGACAATGATCCAAAACACCGCTCCAAATCCTCAGGAATTCATGCAGAGGAACAATTACAATGTTCTGGAATGGCCATCCCAGTCCCCAGACCTGAATATCATTGAACATCTGTGGGATGATTTGAAGCGGGCTGTCCATGCTCGGCCACCATCTAACTTAACTGAACTTGAATTGTTTGTCCAAAATACCTTTATCCAGGATCCAGGAACTGATTAAAAGCTACAGGAAGCGACTAGAGGCTGTTATCTTTGCAAAAGGAGGATGTACTAAATATTAATGTCACTTTTCTGTTGAGGTGCCCATACTTTTGCACCGGTCAAATTTTGGTTTAATGCATATTGCGCATTTTCTGTTAGTACAATAAACCTCATTTCAATCCTGAAATATTACTGTGTCCATCAGTTATTAGATATATCAAACTGAAATGGCTGTTGCAAATACCAAAATATTTAGAACTAAAAATGATTAAGATTAATAGGGGTGCCCAAACTTTTTCATAGGACTGTATGTGTATTCTCTAACACAGTCACTGGTGCTCTATACGTGTATTCTCTAACACAGTCACTGGTGATCTATACGTGTATTCTCTAACACAGTCACTGGTGCTCTATACGTGTATTCTCTAACACAGTCACTGGTGCTCTATACGTGTATTCTCTAACACAGTCACTGGTGATCTATACGTGTATTCTCTAACACAGTCACTGGTGATCTATACGTGTATTCTCTAACACAGTCACTGGTGATCTATACGTGTATTCTCTAACACAGTCACTGGTGCTCTATACGTGTATTCTCTAACACAGTCACTGGTGATCTATACGTGTATTCTCTAACACAGTCACTGGTGATCTATACGTGTATTCTCTAACACAGTCACTGGTGATCTATACGTGTATTCTCTAACACAGTCACTGGTGATCTATATGTGTATTCTCTAACACAGTCACTGGTGCTCTATACGTGTATTCTCTAACACAGTCACTGGTGCTCTATAGGTGTATTCTCTAACACAGTCACTGGTGCTCTATATGTGTATTCTCTAACACAGTCACTGGTGATCTAGATGCGTATTCTCTAACACAGTCACTGGTGCTCTATACGTGTATTCTCTAACACAGTCACTGGTGCTCTATAGGTGTATTCTCTAACACAGTCTCTGGTGCTCTATAGGTGTATTCTCTAACACAGTCACTGGTGCTCTATAGGTGTATTCTCTAACACAGTCACTGGTGCTCTATATGTGTATTCTCTAACACAGTCTCTGGTGCTCTATAGGTGTATTCTCTAACACAGTCTCTGGTGCTCTATAGGTGTATTCTCTAACACAGTCACTGGTGCTCTATAGGTGTATTCTCTAACACAGTCACTGGTGCTCTATAGGTGTATTCTCTAACACGGTCACTGGTGCTCTATAGGTGTATTCTCTAACACAGTCACTGGTGCTCTATATGTGTATTCTCTAACACAGTCACTGGTGCTCTACAGTATATATATATATATATATATATATATATATATATATATATATATATATATATATCACAGTCTCTGGGGATCTAGTAATGTATTTCTAATACAGTCCCTGGTGATCTAGAGGTGCATTCCTAATGCAGTCCCAGGTGATCCAGTAATGTATGTCTAACATAATCTCTGGTGTATTCCTAATACAGTCCCTGGTGAATGCACTACTATGCACAGTTATAGTCCCCATTACAATAAATTCTGCTCCACCTGTATACATGGGCCATGGTCCAGCCATTACCTCCTGACATTGCATCATCTTTTAACTCCTTCCTCTCCAGAGAACCAACACATTAGAAACCTCAGCGTCAGCTTCTGATGTAACCGCCCGCTGACCCCCAGCAGGGCTTGTGGGTCATTGTGCTGAACATAATCACTTTTCAAGAAAAGATTAGTCCTGGGCGGTTTTATTTATGCTGGGAAGGGATGGCTTACCGAGGATCTGTGCAGGCGCGGGGTTCACACTGGGGCAGACAGCCGAGTAATCCCCCCCACCAAAAACAGGAGTTTATAACATACGGCCCCATCCAGTACAGCTGGGGGCCTGAGACTGTACTGACATAGAATAAATAAAACCCCTGTCCACATCTAATATAGTCACTGACCATGGCCGATAGTCATACATGATCAGATGTAGAGAGGGGGTCAGAAGGGAATAATCCAACATGGCTGATCATGTACAATCTCTGACTGATGATGAATCAGGACCTATAGTATTTTCTTCCAGAGGAATAATATCTGTGCTGGTCATGTATGCTCATATAGGTGCACGGCTCGTCACAAGACAGACTTCTAGTAATTCACTATTACTCAGAGGGACCAGGAGGGGGCAGCAGAGTGCTCTGATAGGATATTTAGTTAGTTATACAGTCTTACCTGACTATACACTGATGTGTATATAAAGGGGTATATGGAGAATGATACAGCCTTACTGTGTCCGCCTGTGTATACAGAAGTAGATATAATATATAATGTCAATACAGTGTGACAAGTCATGAAGTATAGCAGTTAGAGATGAGCGAACACTATTCGAAACAGCCGTTTCGAATAGCATGCTCCCATGGAAATGAATGGAATACGTCCATCATTTCTATGGTGCGTGCTATTCGAAACGGCTGTTTCGAATAGTGTTCGCTCATCTCTAATACCAGTATTATTTAGGCACCGTATAGTGGTATTATTTAAACACTGTATGATGATGTTATTTAGGCCCTGTATAGCAGTATTATATAGACATTGTATGACAGTATTATATAGGCACTGAATAGTGGTATTATTTATGGACTATTTAATGATATTATTTAGAGACTGTCTGGTGGAATTATTCAGAAATGGTATAGTGGTTCTATTTAGACTCTGTATGCTGGAATTATTTAGGCATTGTTTGACAGTATCATTTAAGCTCTGTTTGGAAGTATTAGGCACTGTACAAGAGTATTTTTTATGCACTGTATAGCAGTATATTTAGACACTGTATGGAGTATTATGTAGGCTTTGTTTGGAGGTATTACTTAGACACTGTATGGTGGTATTATTTATGCACTGTATACAGGGGTGAACCTGCTTTTATCGCCGCTCAAGTTGAACGACAGAAAGCCGCCCCCCCCTGGGAGGAGGGGGCGGAGCAGAGGGGGCGTGGTGGAGTGAAGGGGGCGTGGCTTAGCGGCATTCGCAGGCAGAGAGCAGGCACGGAGATGACCTGCTCTCTGCCTGAGCGTGAGGGGAGGCTGCTGGAGCAGCGCTGCTCCAGTGGTGTCCCCAATCCACCACTTGTCCTGGAATGGCTTAGGTAAGCAAAAATGCCGCCTTCCCTAGGGCCCTGGCATAGCGCCACCAGAAGCGGTTGCTTCAGGTCGCCTCATGGGAGGTGCTGACTGTACAGCAGTATATTTAGGCACTGTATAGCAGTATTATTTATGCACTGTATAGCAGTATTATTTAGTCACTGTATAGCAGTATTATTGATGTACTATATTGCAGTATATTTAGGCACTGTATTGCAGTATTATTTATGCATTGTATAGCAGTATATTTCGGCACTGTATAGCAGTATTATTCAGGAACTGCATAGCAGTATATTTAGGCACTGTATGGCAGAATTATTTTAGTTTTGTTAGGAGGTACAATTTAGGCAGTGTATAGTGGTAGTATTTGGGGACTGTATCATGTTACTGTTTGTGCACCCTGTGAAGGTATTGGTCCTGGACTATATTGGAGAATTATTCTTGAATTGTATTATAGTATTAAGTGTGGACTGTAGTGTGGTATTATCTAGGTATTGTATATCATTATACCTCCCCAAACAAACAATGGTATTGAGTGGGTTGTATGGATATTGGCACTGGCACATGCCACCCCAGGCAGAATCTTCTGACCGGCTCCTTTTAATGAGGACCTATTAATGAGGGTATATTTATGGTACCAGGTGTGCAGTACTATACTCAACTCCTCAGGTCCACCATTAGGCTGCAGGGACACACTACAGTGACATCAGATGCAGAGATTCTGAGATGTGATATTTATCGCCCTTCTATATTTACTTATATCCGCCATTTACATAGATCAGATCAGGTCCAACCTCCGCAACCCTACTGCGTCCCAGCCACATACAGTATCCATGCTCACACACTGAAAATAAGACCCCAGACCAGAGTGGAGTATACAGCCCCCAAAATAAGTAGTCCCAAAGTAACACCAGGATAACCCTACAATGTGTCCTAACCTACAGCCCAGACCCCACCCTGAGATATATAAGACCACAGACCACACTGATGGGTATATACAGACTGCAAAGCCCCTAAATAAATAGACTCAGAGCAGACCCCAATCTAAATACTGACCTAACATAAGACCCCTGAAGAAAACAGACCCAGAATAAATACCTAATAAATCCTAATATAGATATGGACCCCAAACATAACTGCAGACGCCAGACCAGACCTGCTGAATACACTCAGAATAAGTACACACCCCAATATAGATAGAGACCCCAAAATAACTACAGACCCCAGACCAGACACCCTAAACACATACAAGCCCCAGAATAAGCACATACCTGGGTTAGACCCCTAAATACACGTAGACTCCTTTATAGACATTGTTACAGGTTGACCCAAGACGTAATACAAGACTCAAACGAGACCATAAAATACACACTATAGGGATATTATCAAGTTGCTTTCTGAAATTATTCATTTCTCTCTTCTATGGTGGTATAATTCAGGCACTATACTGTGGTAGGATTTCAGAAACATATCTATCTGCTTATCCTATTTGGATACTCTATGGCGGTATTATATAGGAACCGTATGATGGCTTTATTTCTACCTCCTACGATGTGTAGTTCAGGCACTGTATTCTGATATTCATTCAGGACACTATATAGTAGAATCCTTAGAGAACTATATGCTTGTATTTTTTTGGATACTTTATGGCGGTATTTTTGGGGAACTACAATTAGGAAATAAGTATTTGATGTGCTGGCAATTTTGCAAGTTTTCCCAAATACAAAGAACATGGGAAGAATATGCAAATCTGACTTCCATGATGTAATTAGGATGCCAGTGCCTCAAGTATGCACACCAATAGAGGGCGCTGACTGAGAATGTGCAAGTCTGTCTTCCATGATGTAATTAGGAAGACAGAGTCTCAGTCAAGCAAACCAATAGAGGGCGCTCCCTTTAACATCATGCCGACCTTCTCAGAGGCCTTTGTTTGCAATGATGTATGATGGGATTTTTTGGATTTTCTTTAGATTCTGTCTCTCACAGTTGCAGTGTACCTACGATAAAAATGACAGATCTCCCCATTCCTATTATTATTTGGATACTCTATAGCGGTATTATTTGGGATCTATATGATGGCTTTATTTCTACCTCCTAGGGTGTGTAGTTCAAGCGCTGTATTCTGGTATTAATTCGGGACAGTATATTAGAATCACTTGGTGACTACATTTTTGCATTATTTGGAAACTCTGTGGCGGTATTATTTGGAAACTGTGTAAAGGTTTTATTTCTCTCCGAGGAAATATAATTCCGGCACTGTATTGCGGTATTAGTTCAGGACAGTTTAATAAAATCACTTGGGGACTACATGCTTGTATTATTTGGATACTCTATGACTAGGGTTGAGGGATCGGGAAAGATCGGATCCCGATCGGCGAACGAGCAAATATCACAATCGCGATCGGGATCGGCTAGAAAATGATCGGAAATTGGATTTTGAAATTTTAAGATCGGCTCAACCCCAAAAGTGACTTTTCCCATAGAGAAGCATTGACTAGGGTTGAGCGATCGAGATCGGGAAAGATCGGATCTGGATCAGCGATCGAGCAAATTTCACAATCGGGATCGGCTGGAAAATGATCGGAAATCGGATTTTAAAATCGATCCTGAAATCTCAAGATCAGCTCAACCCTATCTATCACGGTATTATTTGGGATCTGTATGGTGGCTTTATTTCTACCTCCTAGGGAGTGGAGTTCAAGCACTGTATTCTGGTATTAGCTCAGGACAGTTTAATAGAATCACTTGGGGACTACATGCTTGTCTTATTTGGATACTCTATGGCGGTATTATTTGGGAACTGTATGATGGTTTTATTTCTCCCTTCGAGGAGATGTAATTCTGGCACTGTATTCTGGTATTAGTTCAGGACAGTTTAATAGAATCACATGGGGACTACATGCTTGTATTATTTGGCTACTCTATGGTGGTATTATTTGGGAACTGTATGACAGTTTTATTTCTCCCTCTTAGGGGATATAATTCTGCTACTGTATTGTGGTATTAGTTCAGGACAGTCTAGCAGTATCACTTCGAGACTACATGCTTGTATTATTTGGATAGTGTATGATGATGATATTTGGGCAGTGTATTGTAGTATTATTTAAGCACTGTATGGTGGTATCATTATTATAAAATAGTATGGTACAGTCATTGGATGTAACCAAGCGAGTTTCTCATATTCAGAGTGTCAGGACGTTCGCCTGAACTGGGGGAAGATATCCAATCTCCATCCAGAAGTTGTCAGATTTGAGCCCCTGCCCCCAGCATTGCCAGGGCGCGGTGTCAGCCGCAGTGGCCAGAAATGATATGTATTTCGTGGCAGTTGTCGGATAAGCTGTAACTTCAAGCTGACTTCACATAGAAAAGCCTCTGGCTGCACACTCAGCTAACTGGCATAGATTAAATGAGACTCGGGTCTTCAGTGACCCATTTAGTGCCAAGGGGTGGTCGCTGAGAGATAGCTTTCACTACGGTATCACATGATAAGCCCTCCTCTGCCCATACGGGGCCGGTCACCCTCTCCTATCCCATTTGTCCCTGTTCATGTCCCCAGTCACATCACGCACACTCCAGGAGGATGCCGTCCGTGTCCGTGTTCTGTAAAGGAGCCATGATGATCAGCAGGTGAGCGGGCGCCGGATCCTATAGACTCCGGGCAGCAGATGTTTGGGATTGGGATAGTGAAGCGAAGGTCATGGCGGTCACATCTGCTCCAAGCCGTGATACTCTGATCTATGTAATCAACCTGGGCAGGAGAGAGTTAAAAGGTCAATGTGATGAGATTTCCATGAATTTTCTTTTAACCCTTTCGTTCCCAGATGTTGCTTCGTTTACAAGCAGAAGCGGTTATTATAGTATATATGTCATTCTGGGATGTAGGGGGTGCCATGATGGATGGACGGGAAAAAGATAAAAGCACAATGTGATGAGATTTCCAGATTTTTTTAACTCTTTCATATCCAATAGTGTTTATATCCATGGGGTTGTTATAGTATATATCCATCTGTAATATGAGGGATGCACCGTGGGATCCGAATCCTGGCTTGGATGGATGGACAGAAAAGAGTTAAAATTTACATGTGGCTCAGTTTAGAGTCAGAGCTATGTTTGTTCATGGATTCACATTTTTAGGGGTATTATGGTCTATAGAACACAGGGTGAAATGGATACCAAATAATAATCCCATCACAGAGTGGACATCCATTCCCATTATCTTATGTACTTCGTGTTTTAGGGCCATAATGTTGAGCTGATTCGCTTCCTAGGATATACATATAAGAGGTGGACATAGAAGCCCAAATCTAATGTCAAATGATAAAGTCTCCACTAGGTGGAGCTAAGAACATGTCAATATATACAGCTAGTATTGAACAGAGTGCTCCCCCTAGTGGTGGCAGTTCAGACCCCATAGCCATGATTTGTCCCTTCTAGTTAACCACACCAAACCACTGATTCCCTGCACTGCCTTGACTTCCCTATAGGGGCACTGATTTTTTTGCAGTTTGTCTCAGCAAAACATATGGACAGACGGTGATCACTTGTGAGCAACTTATAGGGGAAATCCAGATTGCAAATGGGTTGTCTATCCTTCTTAAAGAGGACTTTTCAGCACCTCCTCCAGCTCTTTGCATAATTTAATAGGCACCGCTCTACTGATTCTGGAGCAGTTGGAATTTTTTCTCTAGCTCCCACCATTCCCGAGCAATCACTTCTATTAGCTTCTGCACAATTATGCTCCCTACTGGCAGGTGGGCGGTCCCAGACTACCTGCTCCATCCTAGGACCATCACCTTACAGTAGAGAACGTAAAGTAATTGTGCTGAAACTAACAGAAATGATTGCTCAGGAATGGTGGGGGCTGGGGAAAAAATTCCAACTGTGCCAGAATCAGCGGAGGGGCGTCTATTGAAGGATGCAAAGCGCCGGAGTTGGTAGAGGTGATGAAATGTCCTCTTTAAAGGGCACAAAATTTAATTCGGCTACAGGGGAACCTATGAACAAGGTTTCTTCTTGTCTTTAGGTCCACGTCTCCTTTCAGTATCCCCCTATGTTTTGTTGTTTGTTTCCACTGAGCCGGGTCCTATTCAGATCCATTAGGTTATGTAGGGAGAGCTGCTGCCCCGACTCACTATTGGTTCTGTGTTTCCAGGACATTAATGGGTCCTTACGGAATGGATCGAACCGTTTACTGCATGGAATTCAATGACTGCATCAATGGACTGGGTGATGTATTAACACTATATTATCCTAAACTCTAGAGGTATAATTACTGATGATAATCACCTATCATTTGGAGGTGATTCCAGGCTAATGAATGGAATACCAGAACTATAGTAAAGACTGACACACCAGCAGAACAGTTAAAGAGATGGAGTAAGAAAGCTCATTAACTTCTCCTATGGGCTTAGCTGGTCTATGACTGTAATGGAAAAGTGGCTGTAGCGATCCCATGAACTCGTCCACCACAGTCCAGCGGCGCATTAGAAGCCGCTTAATCCGCTGATAGATCACACTGCCCTTGAAAAATGGGCGTTTCCATATTATGAGCAGGATTGGGGTTTCCAGTGCCCGTCATGTAAAGCAATCACCCCTCACTGTAATCAGACAGGATTTAGCGCCCCCCTCCCTAAGAGGATTTGTGGGATTGTTGGGGAAATATGAGACCATTACTTCAATTGAGTCAGTGATGGGAGAATGAAAATGAGATATAGAAATCAGAGGAAGAGCCGAAGGGGGAGGGGGGGGTTAACCCATTAATTCCCGGAAAAAGTGCCAGCTATTCTAAAATTATTCTGTTCATTGTTATTCTGTTCTATCTATCATCTATCTATCTATCTATCTATCTATCTATCTATCTATCTATCTATCTCCTATCTATCTATCTATCTATCTATCTATCTATCTCCTATCTATCTATCTATCTATCTATCTATCTATCTATCTATCCATCTACCTCATACCTATCTATCTATCTATCTCCTATCTATCTATCTATCTATCTATCTATCTATCTATCTATCTATCTATCTATCTATCTATCTATCATAGAAGACATCTGAAGATGATGATTCTTATTATGACCCAGATCCTAATTCGGGAATTTGTCTTACAGGCATTAAGGTAATTGGAGGATTACGGGAGTTCTGCAGAGAAGAGTATGGAGTTTATGTGAAAAGAATCCTTCCTGGTGGAGTGGCCTATTCTGATGGTAAGACAATGTTTGGTTCTTGTACTTGTCTCTTCTATCACCTTCAGCTAACATCGTCCAATCTTCCCATATGGCTCCTTCTCCCAGAAGTGTTTCATGTTGGTTCATTCCATCATCATACTGATACTCGTCTCTACCATCTGTCCATCTCCAAGCATTGTCCTATACTGGTCTCCCCATCTATAAGCATTGTCCTATACTGGTCTCCTCCATCTCCAAGCATTGTCCTATACTGGTCTCCTCCATCTCCAAGCAGTGTCCTATACTGAACTCCCCATCTCCATGCATTGTCCTATACTGGTCTCCTCCATCTCCAAGCATTGTCCTATACTGGTCTCCTCCATCTCCAAGCATTGTCCTATACTGGTATCCTCCATCTCCAAGCATTGTCCTATACTGGTCTCCCCATCTATAAGCATTGTCCTATACTGGTCTCCCCATCTATAAGCATTGTCCTATACTGGTCTCCTCCATCTCCAAGCATTGTCCTATACTGGTATCCTCCATCTCCAAGCATTGTCCTATACTGGTCTCCCCATCTATAAGCATTGTCCTATACTGGTCTCCTCCATCTCCAAGCAGTGTCCTATACTGGTCTCCTCCATCTCCAAGCATTGTCCTATACTGGTCTCCCCATCTATAAGCATTGTCCTATACTGGTCTCCTCCATCTCCAAGCAGTGTCCTATAGTGGTCTCCTCCATCACCAGTGTTCATTACTGATCTCCTCCATCATCTTCAACCAACAATGTTCGTTACTGGTCTTCTCCATCACCTCCAGTCAGCAATGTCCTATACTGGTCCCCTCCATCACCAAGCATTGTCCAGTACTAGTATTCTTTATCATCTTCAACTATTAGGCTAAGTTCACACAGAGTTTTTTGGTCAGGGTTTTGGCAGAAATCCGCCTCCAAACCCTGAACCAAAAAACGCCTCACCATTCAAAGTATACAAAACGCTTCTGAGTCTTTTCCGCTAGCGGCAAAAAAGAAGCGAAATGTTCATTCTTTTTTGAAGCCTAATCGTTTTCCGGCTCACAGCTTCAATGCAAGTCAATGTGAGCCATTTTTTCCTGCTCACGTTTTTTGGTCAGAAACCTGAAACGGAACCTGAAGTGTTTTTGGAAAAAAACAGATCAGGAAACGCCAGGCGGTTTATTTTTAAATATAATTCATGACCACATCCCAAGAGGAAACGGATCAGGAAACTCCTCGAAAAACACTTCAGGAAACGCTTCAAATGACAATAAACGCCTCAGGAAACCTCTCACGCGTTTTCCGGTCTGGTTTTGACAATGCCAAAACCCTGACCAAAAAACTCTGTGTGAACTTACCCGTGGTATCTTGTAGTTTCTTCTCCATCGCCTTCAGTCAGCTGTGTACAGTACTGGTCTCCTCCACAACATCAGGCAAACGTATTCTTGTTCTTGTTTCTTCTGTCACCAGCTATCAGTGTCCAGTGCTGGTTTCATTTACCTCCACCCAGAAGTAGACCATTCCACCATCTTCAGTTAGTAGTGTCCATTACTAGCCCACTCCATGACCTTCAGCTGGCAGTGTCCTATACTGGTCTCCTCCATCACTCTCATCTAGTAGCGTTCTATACTCCATGCTCCTTGATCATCCTCAATGAGCAGCGTCCTGTATGGTCTTCTCCATCACCTCTAGCCAGCAGTCTCCAGTACCAGTTTTCTCTATCACCTTCAGCTAACAATGTCCATTACTGGTCTTCTCCATCACCTTCACCCACCTGGTAGTGTCTTGTACTGGTTTTCAACCATGTCCTGTACTTCATCCATTCGTGTCCTGTAATGGTGGAGGCCATACTGGCCAGTAATAGTATTCCAGCAATGTCTTTTATGTCCTTCAGCCAACCACATACCCTGGTCCATTCTTTACCTAGGATCCATAATTTAGAAGGTTCTTAGGGTTGTATAAGATATTTCCATGCCACTATAATGTCTTTAATTTACAATTTCTTAAGGACGCTTACAACCGGGAGATCAGATCCTGGAGGTGAATGGCGAAAGTTTGCTTGGTGTCTCGAATGACAGGTAACTTATAGCAAAAAAATGGACAGGTCGCTAATCCTTGCATCCAGATGTAGGACTTCTCTTACTCTTTCTCCACAGAGCTGTGGACGTTTTACGAATGGCATCTGCTACTGGCTACATGCGACTTCTCATTGCCCGGGATGAGGAGGCCAGGTATTAAAGTTTTGGGTTTTTTTTTGGATGGGTTATCCTTTCTATAGATGTCCTCCAGGAGGTTCTTGGTGTGATCAGATGGGATGTTTGGAGCTATCCTTTAAACCATGGTCAGAAGGCCATGGCCTTAAATTTCAAGATTGTTGGTAGGCCTCAAAAATGTTTTACAAATTTTATTTCAAGTGTATGACCTACACCACAGTAGTCAAGAGAAAAAATGGCTACCTAATGGAGATGATAGTCATTGGCCAAACATGATCAAGTTCAACCGATTGAGATGTTTTTGTGGAGATCAGTGATTGAGTGATTGCTATGACCCAGACTCTAGTCTGCCTCTACAGGGCGGAGGTAGTATTACATTGCTTTACCACGTAAGTGGGAGCTAATGTGTAGAAGCTCTTGGTCTGATGTCTATAGACAAGGGGTCCGAAATTGGCTGACCACCTATGTGATGACATTGGATGTCCTTATGAGACAATCCCTTTAATGACACCATCATATTAGTGAAGCTTGGAGCTTGAATTAAGCTGAGATAACTCATGCCCTTAAAGGTAGATGTAGCACAGCAGGACGACTCTCTTCTGGGGTCATAGAGTCATGGATTTGCAGATTTATTAGAGGATGGGCATCTAATACCCTCCATCTTGTGAGCTGTACCTTTATTTAGGTTGCCATCTGCGCCCAAGCTGGCGCCTGTTCACGGGTGCCAAACACATAAGATCTCATGTCTACCGTCTGAAGGCTCCATGTCTTAAGGTAAACCTCTGGCCTTCACTCCTCATGTCAAACTGATGGCCTCTTTAAACCTATAATATGTCACATGACTATAACCCTGGGCAGGTGTTGGAGACCTTCTCATTAACCTGTGGCCCCTGGTTCTGACCCATAAGGATCAATCCACATCAGCATTTACATGCTAGTTCCGCACGATTTATGCCAAATTTTAAAGAGTCACAAATTTTTTTTATTTACTTATGTAGAAGGTAAATCCTGCAGAAGACAAAGAGCTAAAAAGTAAAGAGGGTGAAGCGGTCATTATCTACGGGGTAATATGGGATAAACTCAGAATGCCATTATCCTAGAGGCAGGCTGACCCCCTGGGGTATAATCCGCTCTGCCTGCACCATTCTGCTGACAGATGTACTGAGGTCATAAATATATCTCCTGCCACGTCCTGAGAAGTAGAGCAAGCGCAGTAATGGAGGCCACGCCATGTATATAATATAGAATCCTTTCCATAGGGGCAGTATTATAGTAGTTATATTCTTGTACATAGGAGTAGTATTATAGTAGTTATATTCTTGTACATAGGGGGTAGTATTATAGTAGTTATATTCTTGTACATAGGAGCAGTATTATAGTAGTTATATTCTTGTACATAGGAGGTAGTATTATAGTAGTGATATTCTTGTACATAGGAGCAGTATTATAGTAGTTATATTCTTGTACATAGGAGTAGTATTATAGTAGTTATATTCTTGTACATAGGAGTAGTATTATAGTAGTTATATTCTTGTACATAGGAGCTGTATTATAGTAGTTATATTCCTGTACATAGGAGCAGTATAATAGTAGTTATATTCTTGTACATAGGAGTAGTATTATAGTAGTTATATTCTTGTACATAGGAGCAGTATTATAGTAGTTATATTCTTGTACATAGGAGTAGTATTATAGTAGTTATATTCTTGTACATAGGAGTAGTATTATAGTAGTTATATTCTTGTACATAGGGGGCAGTATTATAATAGTTATATTCTTGTATATAGGGGCAGTATTATAGTAGTTATATTCTTGTACATAGGAGTAGTATTATAGTAGTTATATTCTTGTACATAGGAGGCAGTATTATAATAGTTATATTCTTGTATATAGGGGCAGTATTATAGTAGTTATATTCTTGTACATAGGAGTAGTATTATAGTAGTTATATTCTTGTATATAGGAGTAGTATTATAGTAGTTATATTCTTGTACATAGGGGCAGTATTATAGTAGTTATATTCTTGTATATAGAAGCAGAATTATAGTAGTTATATTCTTGTACATAGGAGCAGTATTATAGTAGTTATATTCTTGTACATAGGAGTAGTATTATAGTAGTTATATTCTTGTACATAGGAGTAGTATTATAGTAGTTATATTCTTGTATATAGGAGTAGTATTATAGTAGTTATATTCTTGTATATAGGAGTAGTATTATAGTAGTTATATTCTTGTATATAGGAGTAGTATTATAGTAGTTATATTCTTGTATATAGGAGTAGTATTATAGTAGTTATATTCTTGTATATAGGAGTAGTATTATAGTAGTTATATTCTTGTATATAGGAGTAGTATTATAGTAGTTATATTCTTGTATATAGGAGTAGTATTATAGTAGTTATATTCTTGTATATAGGAGTAGTATTATAGTAGTTATATTCTTGTACATAGGAGCAGTATTATAGTAGTTATATTCTTGTATATAGGAGCAGTATTATAGTAGTATACAGATTCTCTGTATTGTATATTATGTTTCAGGAAGGAATTCTCAGAACTGTTGGAGAAATGCAGCTCTCATAGTGATACTGGATCGTCCCGGAGTTCCCCCATAATGCATGGCAGTGAGTATGACACCAGATATCCTGGAGATATTTGGAATCATCTTTACAATTGGGGACTATGATTGTTTGAGATCTCTTTTCTTGCTCAGATCTGTAGTTGTCACTTTTCAGCCTCCATTACTCTTGTCCTATCTGTTGCAGGCCGGTACCTGGAGAGCACATCTTCAGAGTCCTCCTCCCGTTCTCAGAGTCCATTGCTTCTAAGTCCTGCCAGTTCCCACAGCCAATTTGGTGGAAGCAGCGGAGTGTCTTCATACTCTACAGCAAGGTACTGTACATAGCAACAAGATACAATACATCAGGATGCAGAAGACTAGTGACATCATGACTGATGACATCAATTTACTTCTACTCTTACATCAGTGACTTAGGAGTCCAGAATATTTCCATACTGAAGTCTACAGGACTGGGGTTGGTGATCGGCGGAGGCTCCAATCGGCAGGAGGGACCTATGGTCTATGTGCAGGAGGTGCTACAGGATGGAGATAGCTTTCGGGTAAGGAGGCTGAAGTCACTAGTAACCTTTAAACACATGAGGACGACAGAGATCACTGCGATGTGCTGATTCCAGCACAGTTGTAATTCTCCCTCTAGTCCCCACCATTCCTGAGCTATCAGTGCTGTTAGTTTTGGTTCCTGATGTGCTATTTAAGCTACAGTCAGAGGCAGCTGGTGTCAGAGCTCAGAGTCACACCCCCTTGCCTGACACTGCCCTCCTGACAGAACAGGCACCAAATCTAACAGCATTGATTTCTTAGGAACATTGAGGACTAGAGGAAAAATTCCTACTGTGCCAGAACGAGTGGAGCTTAGGATTAAAGCCAGACCCGGGTATTTAAGAACCTCTCAAGCTAAAGTTACATCCAGGGGTTGGGAACAACCTTGGGGTTATACATTGACCTAGACTTAAAGACTAACTTAGGTTAGAGCCAGGCCTAACTTTTGAGAAAGCTCTATCTAATCTTAGGGTTAAAGACTAACCCAAAGTTAAGGACTACCTAAGCGGTCAAAGGACTTCACTTCACTTCAGAGACTTCTTTATCTTTTCCATTTTTCTGAATTGGGGCATGAAGAAAGCCGTAATGCACATGCTCCAAATGCTGACTTGACACTAACTTGACACCTTCCAGGATGGACGGCTACGATCGGGGGACCAACTACTGTCCATCAACAAAGACTCCATGATCGGAGTCACTAATGAAGAAGCCAAAAGGATCCTGGCCAGGGCCCGGTTCAGGTGAGTACAGGGGCCATGACCTCGGGCTAAGATAGTGGATTATGTTGAATATATGGAGGCCATGACCTTGAGGTCTTCACATCTTTCTCCTAAGACAGGACAGCTGCACGGACGTGTCCTTCATACCAAATACAAGCCGAAGGCCCAGTGTCTCCGGATCCGGTTGTTCTTCCTCAATGCAGCATAGGATTATTGGAAATGGACTGGCCCCCTGCAGACTTAAGGTCCACGTCCGGTCTCCAGAGGTGAGAGGTCAAAGGGTTCAAAATCATAACCTTATCACCAAAGACAAACTTTGCCGCGCGGGGTCAGGTCGGTCAGTCAGAACCATAGGCAAGTTGAAGGCCAGAAATTGTTAGGAGGCAGCTGTACAGAGTCAGGCTAGAGACAGAGCCGGGTGCCTGCTGCCAAGGATCAATCCAAGTGACTGTAACCATTTATATGCTGGAACCTCTGTTGTGATCTGATCTTTGAGACTGCTGTTCCTGCTCTTAACCACCAGGCGTCCATGTCCCCCCCTCCCCCCTGAGATAACGGTTCTTTACTAAATGCCTCCCTCCACCAGGCAGTAGATCAGATGTGATGTGTGAATTGATATCTATGTATAATGTAGGTAACTATAATATATTTGTTTTTCAGTGCCGACATGAAAACAACGTGCCTTCCTCCTCCCCTGATATCTGCCCCCCCGAACTTACCATATCAGGTAAGCCTATAATGGTTATGTCATTTGTCTCATGGGTCTCATTGCGATGTCTTCATCATGGAAAATATTGCAGACCAGTCCATTACCCGCTGCTCTACCAGAATAGCATGCTACATAAGCCCCACCCCTTTTCTTTAAGCCCCACCTCTCTGACTGGGTCTTTAAAGGCATAGGGCACCATATCAAAGAATATCATTCACCCCACAATTATGGGCCCAGTGCTGATGGTGGACCTAGGGGTCCTATTACATAGGCAGAGGCTTAACTAGAAGCTCTTGGGCCCTGATACGACCAAAGGGCCCCCACTTATCATGTGCTATGTATAGTAGCGGTGTGTTATTATACAATAAGGAGGCCCATGAGCCCGGCAGCGACTCCTACACACTACCTGTATATTCCCTTACATTGCAGTTCCAGAGTCTCCGCCAAATCACAGGACATCTTCAGGGAACAAGCAAAAAGTCTCTTTAGATCCCCATGTCCGTATCAAAGAGGAAAAGCTGGATTTGGTAAGTGCCCCCTGCACTATGTGGACTGTCCGCGGCCATTTACATATACAGTATGGTGGAATGATCTTGAGTTACGTCATATCTTATACTCCAGTCACATCCAGAGCTGCATTTATAATTCTGATGATTAGAGCTGCTAGAGCTCAGCAGTGCCCTCTGCTGAATGTGTTCGGTAGTGTAGGGCATGTTGTTTCGCAGATTTAGATGTGATTGGAGTAGAAGACATGATGGTTTCTTTACTTGACTTGGTAGTCATTGCTTTGTTGGCTTTGCAGATCCTGCAGTTCCTTGGGATGGAAGTCTCCGATGAGAAGAGGAGAGAGCTCCACCAGAGTCTGATCACAGACTGCCAGGGCACCGTGGCATACGGAGGTGGGTCTGACCGCTCTTCAGGAGGACCATGCTACTTCCATTATGTAGCTCTCAGTCTCTGACCTCTGATATCTTCAGCCCATCCAAACCTCATAACTCTTCTCAAGTCCTCCCCCAATATCAGTATCCTCTACTCCTGAACTACTTTGTGTTGCTGTTACCATTGATCTCATTGGCTCAAGGATTGCTGTCATACCTCCTTCCTTTAGATATCCTGCAAGCTCTCCGTGACTGTCTACAAGATGAACTAGAAGATGCTGGTCTTGACTCCAGCTCTATACTCTTCACCCATTACGAAGCGGCCAATTTGCTGGACACGTGTGCATTCCATTCTCCGATCACCAAGGTAAGAGTCTATCCAACTACCTCAGCTCTGCCTTGTGTCCTCCTATCATCTTTGACCTTCACCATCTTCCTTCTGTAGGAGTTGGATGTTCCAGGGTTCTTCGATAACTTAGATCTGGAGAAACTGCAAGATGAAGTGTCAGAGCTGAAGCAGGAGGTGCGGCGGCTTAAGGTGGGTAACACAAGTTGTCGTTGTCCTCCAGAACTATTGACCTTAGGTTCCTCCAGAATTTTCCCATGTTCTCCAGTTATCTAGATTCTAGCCATCTTTCACTTTCATCTCTTCCAAGCTTATGTGTCTGGGTTCTCAACCTGGCCAAAACATGACAAAGTTGCAGTCAGGTGATACTTGGCTTCCATACCTATATTCTAAAGAGACCTTGATGTTTTGGTCCTTCACGTCAAAGTTTTGGGAGGAGATCATTTTTTAATGGTTGGAGAAGAGTCTATGTGCAACAATTTTTGAAGTCCAAGTTGAGGACTTTGTAGATGCCGCTTATATTTTGTGTCTTGGATTTGGCAGGTTCTACTTCGAGAGGCAGAATCGAGTAAGAAAGAAACAGAAGAAGAACTTCAGAAAATAAGCCAGGTGGGTGAAATGTTCTAAACCTGGCACAGTAGGATTCAGAGATGACATCAGTGGGAATGTCACAAATACGTCTCGATATTTTGCAGAAAGTGATGGGACTTCTATCTGAGAACCGATGTCTACTGAACAAGCTGCAAGTAGCAGGACTGGCACAGCGCCAAGCACACAGTGCAGAGCACGACTACGAGGAAGTCATTCACCTTCTGGAGACTGAAATCTCTGAACTCAAGAGTCAGATGTCAGGGAAGAAGAAGCTGATGGCCATAGAGGTCCAAGAGGTGAGGAACCAGGAAAACGTGCCCATAGATGATCCATCCAATGTGAATGTACTACTCAACCAGTAGTGGGCACCAGTAAGTGCAGTTCACCAGTGCCGTCTCTGCTTTCAGGGAATGGATCTGAACAGACGGTTATCGCTGTCTGATTGTCAACTGCGGAAATCTGAAGTGACCCGCAAACATCTGGAGGTGTCCAATAAGAAGTTACTGAACTTTGTACAGGTACTTATCTCCATCGCTAAAAATTGCAGATACCATGTGTAGTAAAATAGTGAATAGAAAACAGGGAGGAGGGATAGGAGGGGGATGTAGCTGCAGATTCTCTATTTCACTGGTAGACTGCATGCTGCGAGAGGGGAGAGGGAGCAGCTGTGTGAGAACCTTCTGATTGGCTCGGAGCCCACAGCACAGCTCTGACATCACACCAGGAACAGCCCGCCTACTAAACACCTATGTAAAATGAGAGAGAGAGAGATAATGTCCTTGATAATGTACTTGAACTGACTGTTTCCTGATCTTGTCCGCTGGTCCTGTGTCCTTGCTCTTTTTCCCCAGTCCAGATTCTGCTTCCTGACTATTTCCTGATCCTGTCCACTGATCCCATGTCATTGCTCTTTTCCCCAGTCCTGTTTACAGATCCTGCTTGTTGATTGTTTCCTGGTCCTGTTTCCTAGTGCTTTTTCCCGGTCATGTTTGCTGCCTCTGCTTGTTTCTGTTTTCTTGATCCTATTTATGGCTCCTCTCTCTCTGTTCTGTTCCTGATCCTGTACTCCCTGTATGTTTTATTACATTGATTTTTCTGTTATTCTGTTTTTTCCTTCCAAAGAAAATCCAGAAAATATTATCAACTTCCCTCCAGCTCAATGCTGAGAAAAGGTAAGACTGAAATCTACAATATATTTGGAATTATTTTTTACTAATATAATCTTCTACAATGTAGACTCCGCCCACAGCCCCACCCCCCCATGATATAAAAGCTGCTTCTTTAAGTGCCGCTGTCTCTTTCAGAGATGGGGCTGTAGAGGACGGTCCTGCCGAGAACTCTCTGAACGTGTGCCTGCCCTCTGCCCAAATGCTGGTTACCGAAGTCACTGATATCTTAGAGTCATGTACAGGTGAGTTATAGACACCAAATGTAAGCTCCACCTATAACCCCGCCCATGCTTAACTTGTAATAGAAGATCTACCCGCCCCCCAGGAGTCTCTCCACACAGTGCAGGCTATAAAGGTCCTCCATCCCTGTATATAACCAATGTCCCAATTGTTGTTTCAGCCTGCCCCTTCTCCTGTGGCGATTTTCACAAGTACAACCGACCGTCGTACCAACCGGGGTGAGTACAGTTAGGTTCCTATGGTAGTTCTGATGGAAAATTCCCAATCCTATGCCATTCTCTCACAGCCAACATGCAGACAATCTCATCACGTTGCATTCTGGGATATTAATCACCTAAATGGATGGAAATTGACTTATTGTAAGAGGGACACAAAAGTCCCTATGATAGTTCTTAAGGGAAATGTCTAATTGTCTATGGGGTTGCACATCAAACACGAAGACACCTTCATCTATGTATTTGTGGATACTGTGCCTCTAGGTCTATATAGATGCACTTATCCTGCGGAGTGGAGTGAATGTCCCTATGATAGTTCTGAAGGGAAATTTCCAATTATATATGTGTTTGTACATCCAACATACAGATACCTTTATCCAAATTCTATTCTGATATTATGCATCAAGATCTATTAGAATGGTGCTATGAGATGCACACAAGTCCCTATGATAGTTCTGAGGGGAAATTTTTCATTATTTGCCTACATAACAGGAGTTTTCATCCGTGTGTTCGGGATCCGTGGATTTAGATGCTATATACATAGGTCTATGAAAATTGATTTATTTTGACTATGAAAGGAGCAAGTCCCTATGACAGTTCTGATGGGAACATGACAATTATATTATATTTTATTATTTTCTATCATATTTTATTATTTTATATTTTATTATTTTGTTATATGTTAAATGATAGATTATATTTTATTTGAGATAATATGTATTATATTTCATTATGTTATGGTTTAGATTATATTTTATTTTGTTATAGACTATATTATAGATTATATTTGATTATTTTTGTTATATATTATAGATGATATTTATTGTCATATTATATTTCATTATTTATTTTTCATCTATTATAAATTATATTTGATTATTTTATATTACATATTATATTTTCTTAGATATCAGCGTTTTACATTCCTCCCATTTTATCTCAACAGACCCTCACACCGAAAACAGAGCT
The DNA here is from genome assembly GCF_031893055.1 of Leptodactylus fuscus. Lineage (NCBI taxonomy): Eukaryota > Metazoa > Chordata > Amphibia > Anura > Leptodactylidae > Leptodactylus > Leptodactylus fuscus. The sequence goes on along the minus strand of NC_134272.1, from coordinate 16,444,410 downwards.
GGCCCTCCCCGCCATCGCCGCTCTCCACGCACAACCTCAGCCGTAGTGAAGACGTTCTGTGCGCAGCCAAAGGGTCAAAGGACAAACCAAAATAAACCAAAATGGAACCCGCTGTATCTGCCCTGCCAATGAGAGACGTCCTCCAAGACGTTGGAGGGAGGTGGACACATGTCATTGCCAAATACACTCTCACGTCACATGACCGCGCCTTCTATCAGAGCAGAGGGAAAGATGGCGGCATCCCCATAAAGCCAAAGAAACCCCCGGGAAAGCTGAGTGAAAACCAATACGGCAGCCAAAGGAATTCTCACCCAGCTTTCTTGATGCAAGATCTGTGATTCAGGATTATGGAAAAGCTGGATCACCCCACCGTGGGGGCTATTTTGGTTGCCACCATGCTTTCCGAGGAAGACAACTTAAGGCCTGGGGATTTCTTGATTTGAGGTGACATAGACATCATTGGAGGATGGGTTAGGATGGAAAGGCCGACACGTACTATCACCCTCATCGTTTCTTAGCCTGTTCTGTGGGAGGAGCCTGTGAGCGCACCAGGATTCAGATAACTCACTAGTGATCACAATAGTGCGACACCTCTAGTCACATGACCTACAGACGTAGTTATTACGGTACAGATTGATCGGAGCTTCATAAGCGCTCACAACTATCCCCCCCATCATCCTGGGACCGCCACGTAAGCACTTCATTCACCTTCTCACGAGGATCTACTGAAGGGAAAATTATCTCTGTCTTTTCTTATTTTTCTTTGTACAAACTTCACTAATTCCTTGTAAATAAACCATCCATGGGATGAAATCTGTCGCAGCTCGTACCGATCACGCCAGAGAGGTCTCTGGATATATCAGAGTACAGTCTTTTAGTACTTAAAGGGTATGTCCATCCTTGGAAACCTCTTAAATCCACTGCCGTTTTGTGTATACAGCTCCTATGCTAAACTATGTGTTCTAAACTGATGCAACCGCAGTCCCCTGGTTACAGACAAACCCTGTATGTATAACTCACCTGCTTACTGGTCACCTCCATAGCACTGAGGACAGGACTGGGCTCACACACCGCAGGTTATAGCTCCCCAAGATGCATATTCATTGACATGTCATGTAAGTAATAGAGAGGGAGGAAGAAGAAATGTGACACAGGTCAGAGAACTGCGAGAAGGGAATAGGGAACATCTTTATAGGGAACACCCACAGATGCCTGAACCTGCAACTCTGCAAGTAGGGAACACCCACTAAGCTCTGTACCTGCATCTGCACAAGTAGGGAACACCCACGAAGCTCTGTACCTGCATCTGCAGAAGTAGGGAACACCCACTAAGCTCTGTACCTGCATCTGCACAAGTAGGGAACACCCACTAAGCTCTGTACCTGCATCTGCACAAGTAGGGAACACCCACTAAGCTCTGTACCTGCATCTGCACAAGTAGGGAACACCCTCTAAGCTCTGTACCTGCATCTGCACAAGTAGGGAACACCCACTAAGCTCTGTACCTGCATCTGCACAAGTAGGGAACACCCTCTAAGCTCTGTACCTGCATCTGCACAAGTAGGGAACACCCACTAAATTCTGTACCTGCATCTGCAGAAGTAGGGAACACCCTCTAAGCTCTGTACCTGCATCTGCACAAGTAGGGAACACCCACGAAGCTCTGTACCTGCATCTGCACAAGTAGGGAACACCCACTAAGCTCTGTACCTGCATCTGCACAAGTAGGGAACACCCTCTAAGCTCTGTACCTGCATCTGCACAAGTAGGGAACACCCACTAAATTCTGTACCTGCATCTGCAGAAGTAGGGAACACCCTCTAAGCTCTGTACCTGCATCTGCAGAAGTAGGGAACACCCACGAAGCTCTGTACCTGCATCTGCACAAGTAGGGAACACCCTCTAAGCTCTGTACCTGCATCTGCACAAGTAGGGAACACCCACTAAGCTCTGTACCTGCTTCTGCACAAGTAGGGAACACCCTCTAAGCTCTGTACCTGCATCTGCACAAGTAGGGAACACCCACTAAGCTCTGAACCTGCTTCTGCACAAGTAGGGAACACCCATAGAGATCTGAACCTGCAACTCTACAACTAGTAAAAACGCCCACTAAGCTCTGAACCTGCAGCTACACAAGTAGGGAACATCCATTTAGATCTGAACCTGCAGCTCTGCAAGTAGGGAACACTCACTAAGCTCAGAATCTGCAGCTGCACAAGTAGGGAACATCCATTTAGATCTGAACCTGCAGCTATGCTAATAGGAAACTCCCATTGAGCTCTGAACCAGCAGCTGCACAAGTAAAGTACCCGCACTAGGCTCTGAACCTGCAGCTCTGTAAGTAGGAAACATGTACTTGTTCTTTTACTGTTCAGCTCTGCATCCCATTAAGTTCTGAACCTGCAGCTCTGAAAATAGCGAACACCCCCTGAGCTCTGAACCTGCAGGATCACAAGCAGCTACATCCCATAAAGTAGGTTTCCATCTGAACAGACATGTATCTAAAATAATATTTTGCAATGGGTGTTGGTGGTAGAAGCAGCATTATATGTATAGTTTCCTTGAAGGGGATGTTCTAGCTTGTCAAACATTCTGACCAGTAAAGGTCCAACATCGGTGACCACTATAAATCCTGACGACAAAAATCACATGATCTATTTTAAAGCCTGCTTTGTGCCATCCCTCTGGCAACACTTCCTGTCACTGTGCTATGACAACTCGAGGTTATCAAAGAGCCACAAGAAGTTACAGAAACCGGATTTAATAGGTTTCTATATGTCACTATGATCACTATGACTGTCAGCGACAGGAAGTGTTGTCATGGGGAGGTCATAACGGATGGGTTTAACCCTTTCACACATGGAAGACAGGACACCAGGCAAACAATCTAGCAAGAGTTTATTTCATTATGAAATACTGGCCTGAGCTCAGTCACAAAAGGCCGCAGCAAATAAGTTAGTCAGTCGATAAAGGCAAACGTGTTCAAAAGTGCTGGTAGTGTGAGGGGCCCCGGAGCCCGGGGGTGTCACCCCACACATCGTAGCCCTGTAGTAATGTCACACCCACATCACATCTCCTTAAGAGTCTCTCCTTCTCCTCCAGGTGTCGGCACCTGATCCCGGCTGCTGGCACCTGACACCTTGTAGCTGCTCTCGGGTTACTGGTTCCCTGTTACTCCTGTGTATTTGGTTTAGATGATCGTCCCCCGGGGGGCCTACAGGTCTCTGTAGGTGGTGGCTTCTCTTCTCCTAACCACATGTCCAAGCCAGAGGAACCTCCAGTGTCTCCATTATAAGGTCCACGTGTGGAGGAGATGAGGGTCTCCCCCATCCCCCAATGTTATCTGGAGATCATGGAGCTGCTGTGAGACTTATTTGAGGAGTTGGTGACTCCACTGAGCTGGGAGAAGCCGCTGCAAGACTCCAGGCTGGACATGGACCCCCTAGAAGAGAAGAGAGGGTGTGAAGATGTCCCTATGCTGACGCGAATAAGAAACAGCGCCACCTATGGGATGAGTTACCTGAAATCTTCAGACGCCAGGACTTCGAAGTAATACATGATCTTACACTTGTGACTGGATCCCTGCAGGGAGGCCAGGACGTCGTCCACCCGGGCCATGCTGGAGCCGGTGGAGGGGCTGTGCATCCTCCATTGGAGAATATAGAACCCGGGCCAACGAGTCACATGAGAGCCCTGGGGAAAACAAAGAGGAGTCTGGGTAATGTCCTGTATACACTGTGTCATGTATACTGCAGGATGTGATGGGACTTGTAGTCCTACAACAGCTGGAGGCCATTGCTTTAGCCTACAGTAGCCAATAACATCAGTGACATCTAGTGGTTATATGTGGTAATGCACCTGGTCCAAGTATTCAGCTGTATACCTGGATGCTCTCGCCTTCCCTGCAGACCAGAGGCGCCTCCACCCTCCTGTAATCCACCCCCAGGACCCAGTTCTTGTCTAGGAGCTGCACGTTGTTGCTGGTAGTTGTGGCTGACGCCGGATCCTTCTGATGGGTCACCGGGGCCCGCTTAGAATGGAAGAGGCTGAACACGACATCTCCGCGCAGGACGTCGAAGTCCCAGGTGATGACAGACTCCACCTCCAGGATTTCAGCGGTGATCTGCAAGAACCCAGGAGATGCAGGGTTAATGGCGTCTGCCGCCTCTGCTGTCCCTTATCCTGCATTTGCTGTATGACACGGAATACAGAATTACACAGGTGCCTTATGGCGGTCTTATATCTGCATTATTTCAGCACTATTATATGCCACTAGTATGGAAGTACTCAGCACAATTATACTAGTGTCACTGTATGGCTGTATTATTTAGGCAACATAAACCAGTATTATGTAGGTAGTAAGCAGTATTATACAGGTATGTGTGACTATGTAACAGTACTATATATAATATGGGCACAGAATGGCTGTATTATTTAGGCAAAGTAAACCAGCATTATGTGGGCACTAGGTGGCAGTATTATATAGGCATTTAACTATTGCATAATGTGTACTATATACAACAGTACTATATGGGCACTAGGTGGCAGTATTATATGGGCATTTAACTATTGTATAATGTGTACTATATACAACAGTAGTATGTGGGCACTAGGTGGCAGTATTATATGGGCATTTATTGTATAATGTGTATTATATACAACAGTACTATGTGGGCACTAGGTGGCAGTATTATATGGGCATTTAACTATTGTACAATGTGTACTATATACAACAGTACTGTGTGGGCACTAGGTGGCAGTATTATATGGGCATTTAACTATTGTATTATGTGTTCTATATAGAGCAGTATTATGTGGGCACTATATGATACTATTATGTAGGTAGAATATGGCAATACAATGTGGACCACATATAGCGCCATTATTTGGCATTGTTTGGTGGTATTATTTAGGTAACCTTATTACTTGTGTCGCAGCCACTTTGCCCCGTAACTGGTTTAGATTTCCGCCTGGCTCCAGATCTTATGTAAAATAACACCTCATGACCTCATGACACATCTCTTGTGCAGCCAGAAACCGCCACCACTTGGCCCCCGCCGTGCACGTACCTCATGTGGGGCCCCCTTATAGATAAACGCAGAGTGATAAATGGTTTCTGTCCACAGTCGGATATGATCAGACGTCTCGGCATCGTCATCGGTCTGGTAGAGTGATTTGGGCACCAGGCCGCCCTCGGGAATGTTACACTGCAAGGTACAATATACAGGTAAGTCGTCATCTCAGATATATAACGCCAAACCATAACATTATAGTTAATGGATGACACATTAGTGAATACAAGCTGCAGTGTAAAGCATGGGGGAGACTCAGGAATTATAGACACCAACTACCATGTTAGTACTTTAACCCCTTACCATGCACTCTCCGCCAAGAAAATCTGGGATGATCTCCTTGTCCAGGTAATCGGAGATGCCACCAAGGCCTTGGTAGTTGTTGCCGCTGTATATGAGGAACTTGCGTCGGGAATTCTCATTGATGAATGGGCTGACCTAGAAGACAAGGAGGTGGTGAGGAAGCTGCGGAGCGGCCATGGGCTAGACCCCAGCTTATTATATGGTGTATAGGTTATCTCACCAGTGTCCACAGGACAGGGAAGACTCTGGGGGCTCGGACTATCAGTAGCCGCCCCAAAGTTTCGGGATAGTTGGCCTCCACCACCTCAATGATCCGCAGCAGGGCCTTCACCCCCGGCCTCCACAAATGTCTCATGTTTAGCCCTTCCAGGTCTACAAGACAGGTCCAAGACCTAAAGAGGAGACGAGGAGGATGAGAGTGGCTCCTACTATATCATATAACGCAACCCCCCCATATCTTACTAACCTTATGGGGGAGCCGAAGAGGTGGGTGCTTTCTTCACAACGTCTCTGCCCCTCCTCATTGATGGACAGGACCTGAGGTATACAGAGAATATGTCTCACCATGGGCCGCTATACCGAATAATGGAGGAGTATATAGCCTGTATGATATCAAACACTCACGTGACGTAATATGGCCTCCTCCCCCACTGCTTTTAACAGTCCCTTGGTGTCTATCTGTCCCAGACGCAGAATATACAGAGGGCGACCGTCTACAAGAAAATGGTCGTATCATATGAAATATTTGCATTTATTTTTCGTTAAGTCCCCTGCAGTACCACTTTTCACCACTGCTGGTAGGAAGCAAAGTTCATAGAGAACAATGCAACAGCGCCCCCATCCGTAGTCAATATGACCTCTAGACTGACCTCTGTCATGGTAGTGCCATCCTCCGGCATAGTACTCTTCCAGGATTGAGGGCGGGTGCCATGTCTGTAGGATGTAGTCCACTTGGTACTGCTTGCGCCATGACAGTGACTGGCAGAGCATCTCTCGAGCTTTCTCCATGTTGAAGTCCCGGGCCCGGAGGAATCGCAGGATATGCTCATCTTTGGGGATCTGCAGAAGGAAACAGTCAGCAATAATGGTGTGTTTAGGCTGAAGGAGGTGAATTTCGGGGCAGGTGGTGCTGTGGGTGCGGACCAGTACTGACCTTGCCCTTGTGGGTTTCTTGCAGCCATTGTCGCAGGTGGATGAGTGCGCTCTCCTGCATGGGGGTGAGGTGCCCCAGATAGCGCTCAATATACTCAGCCTCCAGCTTATCTCCTGGTACGGAAAGGCAAAACATTGTATGAGGACGACCTGCAAGTCACTGACGGCCATATCAGCTGTCATGGAGCTGCCTCTCTGTCACCTGGTCACACATTGGGTTGTCACCTCTGAGGCCGGGTATATAGATGATACCTCTATACAGTTACCTACTGGGCAGGGTATATAGATGATACCTCTATACAGTTACCTCCTGGATGGGGTATATAGATGATATCTCTATACAGTTACCTACTGGGCAGGGTATATAGATGATACCTCTATACAGTTACCTCCTGGATGGGGTATATAGATGATATCTCTATACAGTTACCTCCTTGGCAGGGTATATAGATGATACCTCTATACAGTTACCTACTGGGCAGGGTATATAGATGATACCTCTATACAGTTACCTCCTGGGCCGGGTATATAGATGATACCTCTATACAGTTACCTCCTGAGTGGGGTATATAGATGATATCTCTATACAGTTACCTCCTGAGTGGGGTATATAGATGATACCTCTATACAGTTACCTACTGGGCAGGGTATATAGATGATACCTCTATACAGTTACCTCCTGGGCCAGGTATATAGATGATAACTCTATACAGTTACCTCCTGGGCGGGGTACATAGATGATACCTCTATACAGTTACCTCCTGGATGGGGTATATAGATGATGTTTCTATAATGTTACCTCCTGGTCAGGGTATATAGATGATACCTCTATACAGTTACCTCCTGGGCAGGGTACATAGATGATATCTCTATACAGTTACCTTCTGGGTGGGGTATATAGAGTCGTCCAGGTACCTCCTGGACAGGGTATACAGTTGATGCTACTACAAAGTTACCTCCTGGACGAGGTACATAATGTCATTTATATACAGTTACCTCCTGGGTGGGGTATATAGATGTTGTTTCTATAAAGATATTTCCTGGGTGGGGTATATAGATGTAATTTCTATACCGTTACCTCTGAGGAGGGTAGACAGGGGTGCAGTATATAGATGTTTCACCTGTTACCGCAGCCCCCTCCTTCCTGACTTACCGTCCTGCTCCGGGGCCTGGCCATGTCCTCCGCTCTCTCCTCGGAGCTGCACTGCTGCAGATGATACCTCCACCTCAGCTGGGGGCGCCTCAGTACTACAAAGATGTCCACTGGTGGCAGTCCTTGAGACGTGCTGATATCTTCCTGCCGATTCGGGGGTCCATCGGGGGATGTGAGTGATGCCCTGAGATATCAGCTCATTCAGGTAGAATTCAATGACCTCCTTACCCTGGAATTACACGCAGGGGCCGTCACATACGATGGAAGTCCTAACATTGGCACTGAAAAATATTCCTAAAATTATCCCAATCGATTTACCCCATTGCACTGTAATGCCTGGTTTGGCCACTAGGGGAGCTGTTGAAAGAGCTCAAACTCACGTGCAGCTTTGTATAGGGATCAATATAAAACTATATGGCAGGATGGAAAGAGACATGAGATACTTTTTATAATAGCAGCGACCTCGCCCTGAAATCTAACTGGTAATACAGCTGATAGGGGGCGCACTCACCCTCTTTATGTTGGCAGTGTACTGCTTCATTGCAATCTTTTCCACTGTGCTTTCGAAACCGAAGAAAGACTTGATGTCCAGAGAAGCCGACTGCTCGAAACACGTCCACTCCTCATTGTCGGGGTGAACCTAAAACCCAAGAACAGGGTCATGATCTCCGCCTGCTGTCAATGAATGGAAAAGCCCCAACTAGATGATGTCCGAGTGACCGATCCGGCACATGATTCTGGTGTTCACAGCTCTCATGAGGATGGAGGATTGAAAAATCTCAGCCCCCCCCCCCCCCCCCGTTCTACCGAGGACCCCAGCACATTTTACATATTGCCAGGCTTTATCATTGAGGCAGCCGCAGCGCCAGCTCCCTGTTCACATGTCCTCGGTATTCTGGCAGCTCGGGGCGATCTGCGGCCTTATGTCCCGGCAGATGGGATCTCCATATTACCGGATTCTGCTGCAGGTTTCTATGACTAAGCAGTTTCCACAATGGGTGTAATTAGCAATATGGCCACACGAGGGCGCTCTTGTCTGCATACATGGAAATGATGGAGCTCAAGTCTCGTGAAAATCCTAAAATATCTCCAGTAATTTCTAGTCCTTGAGTCGTCCTTTACTGTCAAGTGGCTAAAAATCCTTGTCAGCTGCTTCTCATTAGTATCTGCTTCTGGGAAAGTGGGGTGACCAGTAACATGGCCGCAAAGTGTGCTACTATGTGAGAAGTCATCCTGCTTTCCTAGATTCCTGCATGGAAATTCTGCGTTGATACAAGAGCAGAGAATGTTTTGCAACATAACAGTGAAACTCTGTCGCTCAGGAGCTTGAGAAAGCTGGATATCAACACCTAGGTGATACAAAACTAGGGCTAGTTTTACATGAACAGGGCCCTCGTCCCTACTAGCATATAGGAACTGAAGGGCTCGGGAAAACAAGCACAACAGCTCTGCTCAGCCCCATATGTCAGTTTGCCTTCTAACTTTGGAATCACACTATATCGCCATATCGTGCCAAGACAAAACTGCCCACATAATACCACCAAATAATGCATATATATATATATATATATATATATATATATATATATATATATATATAAAAATAATCATTTAAAGGGTCTGCATAATACCGCTATATAGTGCACACATATAATAACCTCTTAAAGAGTCTCCCTAATACCCCCATATAATGCCATCATAAAATTGCAATTTACAGTCCACATAATACCATCATACAGGGCCCATATAAAATTGCAATTCTGAGTTCTTATGACCACCATATAGTGCACGTCTATAATAATCCCTTAAAGAGTCTGAAAAATGCAGCTATACAGTGCCAAGATACAATTGTTGTACACAGCCCATATCATACCACTATATAGCGTGCATACAATATATAGTAATCACTTAATACCGCTAAACAGTGCACAAACAATAAATAAAACTCCCTTAAAGAGTTTATATAATACCGCCATACAGTTCCCATACAATACTACATCATAACATCATTATACAATATACCGCTGGTTTTAACTGCTCCTTTGGTTCCCTATAACAAGAAGAGCCCCCGCGTTCTACCCCTCCCAAAAATCAATCTTCTGCAGCTATAAGATGGAAAATACTTTTTAAAGGGGAAGCGCAGCCTTAAAGGCATCTTCACGGAGACTTCAACTCTGTAGCAGACAAGTGAAGACAGGAGGGAAATATTCCAAGTATGTAAAAAAGGTGAAGACTCTTCATCGCAGGAATTTCTGCGTCATAACCGGCAGCCGATTCCTTGCCCCTCCCCCCCCATGTACAGTCAGAGAAATTTGACCACATGGTTGTATTTGTTTTTGGGAAAGCTGGGTGATAACCAATACAGATGCCATCCAGCTTTTCAAGACTCCCGACCAGTAAAATATGTCATGAGGAGGCGGCACTTACCGAGTAGCTGCAGGTCTCGTTGACCAGGACCCGGGTGGAGAAGGTCTCATTACGAGCCTCGATGAACAGCGTCCGATCCTTCCAGTTCAGAGTGTTCTTCTGGATGAAGTAAACGTATTCCACACCGGCGATCTGTAATATGGAAGGGTCATAGGTCAGGACCGGAGGATCGGGGTATCACCAGGGGGCAGAGAGGGCGCACGTCATGTTTAACAGCCCAGCCTCAGCGGGTGGACATCTAGGACTTGTCAGAAGCTCTCAGGTGCCATGACGTATGAGCTGTAGGGTGAGACCCAATGAGCCAACAGCCCGTATGGTCCAAAAATACTCAACAAAAATATTATCCTTCTCTTAATATAGGCTCACGGTCCAAGTCTTGCAGGTCAAGGGCCACTAACCACAAGAGCTGCAGCTAGCCCACGCCTTGTACTGACCTTAGCAGGCTGTGGCTCCAGTGGGCCTTACCAGTATAGCCCAAAGTGCAAGGCAAGGGAAGAGAAGCCATACAGATCAGGTCAGGGTCACTCACCTTTTTGAGCAGGCGAGGGGCATCCACATTGAGCTTACAGCTGCGCTCCACCACGTGTAGCGATCCATCGTCGCTCTTGTGCTCGTAGGTGATATCGCTGCCGATGAATACAGGGATCAGGGGGCAGGTAGGGAAGCGTTTCTCGTAGGCCTGTGGGATGAAGAACATCAAAAAATAACCAAAACAGTGAATTATTCTCCTCATTTACAGGGGCGATAGTCACCCACAGGGAGTGTTGTTTATCATGACATCACTATGAAATGACTGTCTGGCCACATGAACGACAAAATAACCAAAAATTTCCACCAATATGGATAGTGGTGGACCAGGACAAATCCACCAGAGGAACCTTCAGCGGGCCCAAATTTGAAGGGTACTATGGTCTATTTCCTAGGGGTTGTTGAAGGGAGGACCCATAGGGTAATTTTTTTTTTTTTGGGGTGGGCCCAAGGAACCTCAATCCAACACCAAAAATGGCCGAAAAACTAGGTCTGTAAAGAGCTGCCCTCACTATCAGAGCTAAAGGTCTACAGTCGTCCTTCTTATCACAACAAACCCCATCCTGTAGCTTCAACAAAAAATTCCATGGTAAATGAGGTGAGGATGAGAAGAGACTCAGGGGGGCGCCGCGCCGAGCTGCCGATGACAGAAGACATCAGACTCATATCTGTCATCTGAGTGAGATAATTCTCAACGCTGAGGTCCTGGCGGTCCTGGAGACCTTCTACTTCAGGAGATCAGGCAGCTTCTACGGGGTCAGGAAGGGGGTCAATGATTTAGGGGTTTGTTCTGATGTCAGATGTGGTGTCCAGGAGGAATTTTCTTACCCTAAAATGGGTATAATTGGTAACAGGGGTTATTCTACCGTCCATGTGACCCAGACACCATCCAGAAAAGCTCAGCCACAGGGACACAATGGGTTAAAGAGAAAGCAGATGCCAACGCTCATATAACATTCCATAAGTGCCGATCCTACTATAGGACACGGGGGGGCCGGGCAGTCCTGCAATGAGTGGACATCACATACTCATCAAGATGTGGACTGGGAGGCTACCGATGGGTGACTACATCCGACATCCAACAGGGGGCACAATGGGCCCACCAACCATCAACCCTCACCTCAGGGACTCCGGCTGTTACAGCATAATAAGACAAAAAAAGGGCAAGGCCGATGCACAACCTGAGATAATGGACATAGTAATGTGCAAATATGGGGGTAGTAGTGGTCTGTAGTATGACTATGGGGATAGCAGTGGTCTGTAGTATGAGTATGGGGGTAATAGTGGTCTGTAGTATGAGTATTGGGGTAGTAGTGGTCTGTAGTATGAGTATGGGGGTAGTAGTGGTCTGTAGTATGACTATGGGGGTAATAGTGGTCTGTAGTATGAGTATGGGGTAGTAGTGGTCTATAGTATGAGTATGGGGGTAGTAGTGGTCTGTAGTATGAGTAGTATGGGGATAGTAGTGGTCTGTAGTATGAGTATGGGGGTAGTAGTGGTCTGTAGTATGAGTATGGGGGTAGTAGTGGTCTGTAGAATGAGTATGGGGGTAGTAGTGGTCTGTAGTATGAGTATGGGGGTAGTAGTGGTCTGTAGTATGAGTATGGGGGTAGCAGTGGTCTGTAGTATGAATATGGGGGTAGCAGTGGTCTGTAGTATGAGTATGGGGGTAGCAGTGGTCTGTAGTATGAGTATGGGGGTAGTAGTGGTCTGTAGTATGAGTATGGGGGTAGTAGTGCTCTGTAGTATGAGTATGGGGGTATTAGTGGTCTGTAGTATGAGTATGGGGGTAGTAGTGCTCTGTAGTATGAGTATGGGGGTAGTAGTGGTCTGTAGTATGAGTATTGGGGTAGTAGTGGTCTGTAGTATGAGTATGGGGGTAGTAGTGGTCTGTAGTATGACTATGGGGGTAATAGTGGTCTGTAGTATGAATATGGGGTAGTAGTGGTCTATAGTATGAGTATGGGGGTAGTAGTGGTCTGTAGTATGAGTAGTATGGGGATAGTAGTGGTCTGTAGTATGAGTATGGGGGTAGTAGTGGTCTGTAGTATGACTATGGGGATAGTAGTGGTCTGTAGTATGACTATGTGGGTAGTATAGGTCTTTAGTATGACTATGGGGGTAGTAGTGGTCTGTAGTATGAGTATGGGGGTAGTAGCGGTCTGTAGTATGACTATGTGGGTAGTAGTGGTCTGTAGTATGAGTAGTATGGGGATAGTAGTGGTCTGTAGTATGAGTATGGGGGTAGTAGTGGTCTGTAGTATGACTATGGGGATAGTAGTGGTCTGTAGTATGAGTATGGGGGTAGTAGTGGTCTGTAGTATGACTATGGGGATAGTAGTGGTCTGTAGCATGAGGGCAGTAGTACTGTATGTACACTTGAATGGGTTAATCTCCCCTCTCTATTACCGCCGCACACTTCTCTCTGGGCACTACACGGTTAAGCATTTCTGTGTAATCCAATTTACAGTCGCTAAAAATACAAACTGTGATCGGAGCCGATGGTGAGATTATAACTAGGCCGTATATAGATGGGCCCAGGCCAGATATAGAGCCTGTATATAGGTCTGGAGAGGTCATATCATGTCCGTGCAAACTGCTATAAAATGTACCGCATCCATCTGTAGTCTTACACACTATAGATAACATATGTGTATGTAGCCATGATATAGGGCTATATACTGTATTTATAATGTATTCTCCTGCCTAGTATATGACAGGTCTATTCTGCACCTCGCCTCTTATCTCACAGCACCAGTGCTCTTCCTGCTCACTGCATCTGTCACCAGGACAAACTATTATTAGTAAATAGCGCCGCAACACAGAACATGTCACCGCTATACTACATACAGCAACGGTACGATGGACACCTACAATATACCCGACAGCTGAGGACAAACACCAACAACCAAAGACAATATCACCAAGAAGAATGTGTATATATAGCTATGTATTATAGTAGTTATACTCTTGTACATAGGGAGCAGTATTATAGTAGTTATACTCTTGTACATAGGAGCAGTATTATAGTAGTTATACTCTTGTACACAGGAGCAGTATTATAGTAGTTATATTCTTGTATATAGGAGCAGTATTATAGTAGTTATATTCTTGTACATAGGGGCAGTATTATAGTAGTTATATTCTTGTACATAGGAGTAGTATTATAGTAGTTATATTCTTGTACATAGGAGCAGTATTATAGTAGTTATATTCTTGTACATAGGGGGCAGTATTATAGTAGTTATATTCTTGTACATAGGAGCAGTATTATAGTAGTTATATTCTTGTACATAGGAGTAGTATTATAGTAGTTATATTCTTGTATATAGGAGCAGTATTATAGTAGTTATACTCTTGTACATAGGGAGCAGTATTATAGTAGTTATACTCTTGTACATAGGAGCAGTATTATAGTAGTTATACTCTTGTACATAGGAGCAGTATTATAGTAGTTATATTCTTGTATATAGGAGCAGTATTATAGTAGTTATATTCTTGTACATAGGGGCAGTATTATAGTAGTTATATTCTTGTACATAGGAGTAGTATTATAGTAGTTATATTCTTGTACATAGGAGCAGTATTATAGTAGTTATATTCTTGTACATAGGGGGCAGTATTATAGTAGTTATATTCTTGTACATAGGAGCAGTATTATAGTAGTTATATTCTTGTACATAGGAGCAGTATTATAGTAGTTATATTCTTGTACACAGGAGGTAGTATTATAGTAGTTATATTCTTGTACATAGGAGCAGTATTATAGTAGTTATATTCTTGTACACAGGAGGTAGTATTATAGTAGTTATATTCTTGTACATAGGAGCAGTATTATAGTAGTTATATTCTTGTACACAGGAGGTAGTATTATAGTAGTTATATTCTTGTACATAGGGGGCAGTATTATAGTAGTTATATTCTTGTACATAGGGGGCAGTATTATAGTAGTTATATTCTTGTACATAGGGGGCAGTATTATAGTAGTTATATTCTTGTACATAGGAGTAGTATTATAGTAGTTATATTCTTGTACATAGGAGCAGTATTATAGTAGTTATATTCTTGTACATAGGGGCAGTATTATAGTAGTTATATTCTTGTACATAGGGGACAGTATTATAGTAGTTATATTCTTGTACATAGGAGCAGTATTATAGTAGTTATGAATAGGAGGTTGTTATAGTTGTATTTTACACACAGGGTGCTGAATTAGTTTTATTCTTGTATATATATGTATTTATGGTTTGATACCTTTGTATAGCGTGTACTGTTACACTATTCTGGTTTATTCCTGTATGCAAGGTATTACATTACTGTGGTTTTATTCTTGTATATGTGGTGTAGTATTACAATCTTCTGGTTTTATTCCTTTGTATAGGGTGTAGTATTACACTATTCTAGTTACCTTCTTGTGTTTATGGTGCAGTATTATATGATTCTGGTTTTATGTAATGGATACATCAGTTATCAGTGAGTTTTCCTTCTTTCTGTCGGGATCTTCTGGCAGGATTTGTTTGGGGTAAATACTTATACTATTTCCTTCTTCTGTCGCTCGGCCTCAGCGTTAGGAATAAACTTGCTTGCACTTTTTCTGGGACATTTACAACCCCGGCTCGTCTTCCTCGGTCAGTTTCATCCAGTTGTCTCTGCTTATAAGACGTGAAGGAACTGGACGCGAGCTTACTACATCAGGATGACACATGACGGTTATACAAGAAAGGCAGGATCTCTGAGATCTCCTTCAAACTATAGGAATCATTAAAAAGACCTTTCACCATCTCCACCAGCTCTTAGTTACACCCCCTTGCCTGCCTGACACCACCCATGTGACATTAAGGAGTTTAGTTAGCGAAACAGCTCTAACACTGCAGTCAGGGGGCTAGAGCTATGACTTTGATCTTGTCTTAAATACAAGATCATGTCTGTAGCCCTGCTAGATCCTAGTTATCACAGCGTGAGGTGGAGCTGCATATAGTCGCACCTCTCACTTCAGCCAGACTGCATACATGCCATTTAACCCCTTAGATGCTGCAGTCAATGCTGACCACAGCACCTAAGTGGTTTTGCAAACCTGGTAGTAATGCCCACGATCTGGATGTGCTCCGGTCACGGGGAAGAACTCTATCATTTGGGCTTGTATCCACCCATCGATCCCCCTCCTTTTTTTTATTTTAACGTTGCAAGATGGCTCCTATACGGTGAGATCACAGGAGTCACCCTGTGTCCATGACCACTGAAACCCGAAAAAGTTACTGATGTCGTGACATGGAGACTATGAGGCAAAGGTACTAAAACATGACGAAAAGTACAGAAATTTGGTATGACTGTGATCATGCCGACCCAAAGAATATAAGGAATGTGTCATTTTAACTGTACAGTGAATGCGGCAACAACGAAATCTGTAAGAAAATAGTACAAATGCAGTTTGTCCCGCACAAAACAAGCCCTGTCTGGCTCTGTACATGGAAAAGTAAAAAAAAGTTGTCTGAAATGGGAAGAAGTTAAAAATTATGGAGAGGGTTATAAACAAAGTTTTATTCCCCCCCCCCCTTCCCCAGATAATAGCAAAATCCCAGTGGTCATGTGAACAGTTCTGTGTCCATACTGGGAATGTTTCAGCTCTTCCCTCCCCTCTCGCAGGAAGAAATCTCAGCACAATTGTCTAATTTCCATAGAAGTTATCTCCACTTCAGGGTAATATCTCCATATATTATGGGTGACGTTACACAGGACTGCAGATACGGCACATTATTAAGTGATTGCGGCACATAAACCACACATCGCCTGGATATTTGGCTCTGCTACATCTGCTTCTCCTCCGTAGCTTCCTCGCTGACCACAATATCTAATCTTAATATAGATAAATAATATATTCTTAGCAGCAGAAATGAGATCTGGTCATCGGGCGCAGGAAGGAGCTTGTTCTCGCCGGATTCCAAGACAATTACCGGCATTCCGCTCCCATCATTTGCATTGACTGCCTTAGGCGCTGTGTTCTGTGTAGGAAGTCCGATAATCCAGAGATATCAAATTATCAAATATTCTGGACCTCTATACATATGTATATGTACCTGACGGTCCCTAGGGGGTGCTTAAACCTTTAGGGACAGGAATTGATGACAAAAACATTTTTTTTTTGTACATAACCTTTTTAATTTTCTGTCAGTGTAATGAGGACTTGTTTTTTGCGGGACCAGCCGTAGTACTATTTTGGGTTAGATATATCTCATTGATTCACTTTGTGCAAGGGCTTATTTTTTGCAGAAGGACCTGACATTTCTATTGACGAACATAACACCTTTTGGTCAGTTTTATAACATTTTTTTTTGGTGTGCCGTTCATAGCCTAATAGAGTTATATAGAGGTATCTCTGGGGGGGGGGGGCCTTCAATGGGTCCCCAGCTGCCATGTAAAGGCACTGAACCCCTATGATCTTGTTGCAGTGGTGCTGATGCCTACAGCAGGGAGCCCTCTCCTTCCAAAACCCCTTAGATGCTGCTGTTATTATTGACCGTGGCACCTAAGGGGTCAAATGTCAAACTGTCAATCCTGGGAGTTAGGAACAGATTCTTGCTTGTGAATACACAGTTGGGTAACCCCTTCTGAGAAAGTCTATACATCGAGCACTAATAGTTTAAGATCTCAATGACCTTCCCAATACAAGACCCACCCCATTACTAACCATAAGAGACCTCATCCTTATGTTCTGGAGCCGCCAAATCCAAGACGTTACCTCCGGGGGAATATTTTTGGTACATACCAGATTATTTATGGATCTTAAGGGACCAGATTACAGGACTTTTCCTATAATCACACATTTGGTTTGCACACCATTGCTTTGCATGCAGTAGAATCCGCTCTTTACATATCTTGGTGACGGCGACAGTCCGTCATGTCTACTGTTTATGCTACTTCCATTGCACTTGGTGACCTTGAAGGGTGGAACCTGAGCAGGCGACAGGCTATGTTGGAGGAATTTGGAATGTGTGCACACATAGCGTATACCATGGAGGACTCAGCAGGTAGCAGCCCCTCAGCGGGCATGACAAGAACTGGGCAGATCAAGGAGGGGGAGGGGAAAGGAGGTCAGAAGTTGACTGTGACCTGTATATAGGGTGAGTAACAGCTTCATACATGCTGAGACCTGAAGCTGTATATATACATCATATGTGCCAGGTCTGCCCATATATCCAGGAGACTCCCAGAAAAGGGGAATGTGAGGCCTAGTATGAGGTCTGCTACTTTAGGGAGTTTGGTCTATTGTCTGTTTTTAGGAGATTTGGGGGTCTGTATTGATGTAGAAGGTCTGGGGTCTGCATTTATTATGGGGGTGGGGGTCTGGGGGTTTGTACTGGTCTGGAGTGGGGTCTGTTTTACTTTAGCTGGTTTAGTTGGGAGTCTTTATTTTTTAGAATGTCTGGTCCGGGGTCCATATTAGTTTTGTGGGTCTGGTCTGAGGACTTTATTACTTTAGTCTGGGGTGTGTATTTATTAGGAGGTCTGGTCTGGGGTCTTTATTACTTTAGATTACGTGGTCTGGGGTCTTTATTTATTAGGGGGTCTGGTCTAGGGTCTATATTTATTAGGGGGTCTGGTCTGGGTTTGGTATTTACTTAGAGGGTCTGGTCTGGGGTCCATATTTGTTTTGAAGGTCTGATCTGAGGACTTTATAGATTACGTGGTCAGGGGTCTGTATTTATTTAGGGGGTCTGGTCTAGGATCTGTATATAGAGGATCTCTGAAGCTAGCATTAGGGTCACCTGAATCAGACGGTGTTTTCCCCTTGCGTGTCGTCGCCTCCATTGTTGAGATATCGCATCTTTTGCCAATATGTAAATCTGGACTTTGGAGCAAATGCGACGCCCTCGATGCTCTAGAGACTCATTTGCATATTGACAAATCCAGCAATATCTCAGCAATGGAGGCAGCGATTCCCAAGGTGACCCTCACCTATTTATCTGTAGGACTGGGTTGATATGCCAGTTCCGGTGACACACTCCCTTTAAGTAAGGCATGTCCGCATAGTAAAACATAAACTTATAGAGTTACAAATTTCAGTTTTCCATCAGTTTATTCCCTTTAGTAGATCTAGTGGATCCTATTATGTGTAATGTAAGAAGAGCCGGATGTCCAGGGATTATAATACTTCGGGCCTTTCTATGACAATGAGCTCCTTACTGACTCAGACCTCCACCTGTCTGGCGGCTGCTGGTCCAGCACCTCACGTACTCTCCAGCTTCAGGACATGGCCGTTGGGCCCCTGTTATCTTAAGGAGACCTATCTCTAGGGACTTATGGGATCAATATTTAGCAAGTAGGGAAAACAAATGCACGACATCTCCTGAGGACATTGTTTACCTAATGAGACTGTCATGAAGAAGTCGTCCCAAGATCCCTCCATCTCCTCGGTGCTCTCTAATGATGAGATAGGAAAAATACTGCGAGGACATTTCCATAACTGGGTATTAGGCGAGAGCTGAATACAGACAGTCTAAGCTAGATATGATATAGTCGCACCTGTGACATCACGAGCATCCCCGGGGTCTGCAGAGCCCCAAAGAGACCTCATCAAGTAAGAGACGTAAGAGCCTGTGACTACTGGGGGGGACTTTACTATGGAATCACCAATGTGACATCATCAGGGTTTGCTCATGTGATGTCACTAGCTTGAAGGAAGTGACTATTGCACTGGGCGCAACTAGAGGGGGCATTATATACTGTGGGGGCGTCGAATCTAATATCATTAGGTTTCATCTTAATAATATCATAAAGTTCTGTTAGTGTTACGTTTGTGACATCATAAGGTTCTGCTGACGTTTTTATTTGTGACATCATTGTGGTCATCACTTGGTTCAATACTCTGAAAGGATCCAAGTATCATTGCTGTGACATCATAGAGTTCGGCTGATGTGACATCATTAGATTCCATTTGTAACATTATTAGACTCAGAACTATGACATCATTAGGTTCTCTGCTGTGACATCACATCAATTCCAATATGTCATCACTGGGATCTATTGTGAGATGGCTCGGGCCACTGTGATGTCATTGGATTCAGTACCACTACTAGGATGTGACATCACTGGTGTTAATTGTGACATCATTAGATTTAGTACCCAGAGATGATTAGACTCCATTTAGATAATATCAGAACCCTGCTGTGACATCACACGTGTCTGTTGTGACATCACTAGTTTCAGTACCCTTGGACACTAGGCTCCAATTAGGTAATATCACCACCCTGCTGTGACATCATCAGTGTCAGCTATGACATCACTTGGCTGAGTACCTTGAGATGATCAGACTCTATACAGATAATATGACTCCCCTGCGGTGACATCACCAGTGTACACTATGACATCACTAGGCTCAGTACCTTGAGATGATTAGACTCTATATAGATAATATGACTCCCCTGCGGTGACATCACCAGTGTACACTATGACATCACTAGGCTCAGTACCTTGAGATGATTAGACTCTATATAGATAATATGACTCCCCTGCGGTGACATCACCAGTGTACACTATGACATCACTAGGCTCAGTACTACTCCTCATCAGCAGCATTTTCTATTTGGAGACATAAAGCAATATGGCGGCTCAGTCTGTCTTCCATCTTACAGATAGTGAGAGCAGATAAATCTCAGAGAACTTGCGTGCATCATTCTTGGCCTGGTTACAGAACTGCAGCTCCAGGGTGAGGTCTCAGGGGGCGCTATGTAAACAGTCAGAAAGAAAAGTCACCCGGGGGAGCCGCTGTAACAGCTGCTGCATTGTCAGCATTCACAAGAAAATTTGAAAACAGGGCCCCGGGGAAGAGAAGCCATGACTGTCAGAGCCTGAACATGTATGAGGCAAATATCTGAAGGCAAGAACATGGGGCGGCTCCGCACAAGAGAGTCCGGGGTGTAATGAGTGGGGGGCAGCAGTGTATGGACAGGTATTGTCTGGAGTATCTCTATATACACACAGACTAGTACTGTATATACCACCTGCAGAGTGTATATACTGGTGAATGGATACAAGGGGCATCATGGGCTGCTTCTCCTACCTGACTACTGACTCCACTACACAATGCCGACATATATACACACATATAGTGTCATTACATATACACAATGCACACACATAGACACACATATACATACAGCACAGACACACATATACATACAGCATAGAAATAATATACATACAGCACAGACCCCCATATACATACAGCACAGACACACATATACATACACACATACATTGCATTCACACACACATATACATACAGCACAGACACACAAATACATACAATACATCCACATATACACACAGCACAGACCCACATATACATACAACACAGACACACACATATACATACAGCATAGACACACACATATACATACAGCATAGACACACACATATACATACAGCATAGACACACACATATACATACAACACAGACACATAAACATACATACAATACATCCACACACACACATATACATGCAGCATAGACACACATACATACAGCACACCCACAGACCCCCATATACATACAACACAGTCAGACACATATATACATACAGAATAGACACACATACATTTAATACATCCACATATACATATACACACAGCACAGACACACAGACATACACCACAGACCCACATATACATACAGCACAGATACAACCATACACACACATATACATGCAGCATAGACACATATACATACAATACATACACACACACACACATACAGAATAGACACACATACATACAGGACACCCACAGACCTACATATACACACAACAGACAAATATACATACAGCACAGACACATATACATACAATACATCCACAGACATGCATAGATACAGTACAATCACACCGTGTACATATATAGTAAATATACTAATACACAACCATATATACCAAACATTCATACATACACAAAACTTATACAATGAACCACATGCACACAGTGACAGCAAATGCACAAATATATTCTGTTACAACATACAGTACATACACATAAATATAATGTTACAATATGCACACAGAGCACATACACAAATGCATACTATAAACCACACATACAGTACACACACAAATAAATACTGTGAATAAACACATATACAGTACACACAGACATACAATACACACAGAAACACAGCACACACATAGACACTGTAAAATGAACAAACACATACTAAAGATACACACACAGTATATACTAACCGCAACACATACTGAAAATATACACACTGCTACACACAGATGCACTGACCATTGACATACAGTACAGATACACACCTACATATACAATACACACACTGTACACACAATGCATTTCTAGTTGTCGGGGTCTTCTTATACTTATTAGGGGACCCTTCTTCTGCAGGGTCGGGTCGCCCCCCCGAAATAACAATCCAGGGGCCTGACAAGTGGTGTAAACAGCAGCTGCAGGCGCGGCACCCTGATACCTGATCACATTGTGTGTTCACCTGCTACACAGCTTTGTAATACACAAACATCAGGCCAGGTATCAACAACAGGCTGAAATACATACTGATGACAATTAAAGGGGCGCTCCTCGTCTGACTACTGTAATAGGGGCTCCGTAGTCAGGAAATGTAGATATTGTCATCACTTTAGTCGCCTTTCACACTGTACAAAGAGATCTGTCGCTATCTTGAAACCATCAGCAAGTATGAGCCAATGTCTATGTAACACATGGACACCTCTAGTATTAGAGATTGGCAGTTATACCTGGTGTAACATGTGATGTCTATATAGCTAATGAATAGTATAAGTGGAGTTCCCCTTAAAGGGAGTGTGTCACCAGCACCCAGCATATCAACCCAGCCCTGCAGATAGGGTTATAGGCGATATGCGGGGGTATAGCGACACACTCCCTTTAAATGGCTTCAATATTAAAATAATAAAACAGTCATTTCCATTATTCTAGGACTCCATTGTGATACAGAATTATTGTAATAATTTAATCTGCTGTGAGTGACCCAGGCAGCAAGTGTTCTATTTACCTTCAGCACCTCCGCAGGGGATATGAAGTATTACACCATTGAAATTTATATCAATGAGTTGTCTGTGGAATTCCAGGAAGTTGCTGTTTGTACCTCCCCCCAGATCTGACAGATAGAGGGGAGACCCAGTGACTGACCCCAACTATTACACTCATATACCCATACATGGCCTCTGCCCGGGGCTTGTATACGGATGGAAGCAATCTGTGTCTGGGGTCTCTATCACCTGTCACACCGAGGAATGAATAGTAAATGTCAGACATTAAATATGTACAAGTCATTGTTACACTTTTCTGTGTTGTGAATAAAGTGGCGTCATCACAGCGCAATACAGCAAGAAGCACAATACAGCCGCCACTCACTGTCACATACAGCGCCAAGCGGATAAAGGATACGACATCATAAATGAATAATATGTAAAGGACACTGTGAATGGGGCCGGAGTTAAAAATTAAAGATGGGTGGAAATCGCAGATATCTATTACATCTACTGATAGAGATAATGTACAGAGCGCGCAGGAAGATCCGTATCTAGAATTACACCGCCAAGTCACAGACAGATCTACTGAGATACAAGATCCACTGACATTTAAGGACAGAAGTATCACTGCAGTATTATAGTAGTTATATTCTTGTACATAGGAGTAGTATTATAGTAGTTATATTCTTGTACATAGGAGCAGTATTATAGTAGTTATATTCTTGTACATAGGAGTAGTATTATAGTAGTTATATTCTTGTACATAGGAGTAGTATTATAGTAGTTATATTCTTGTACATAGGAGCAGTATTATAGTAGTTATATTCTTGTACATAGGAGGTAGTATTATAGTAGTTATATTCTTATACATAGGAGCAGTATTATAGTAGTTATATTCTTGTACATAGGAGTAGTATTATAGTAGTTATATTCTTGTACATAGGGGCAGTATTATAGTAGTTATATTCTTGTACATAGGAGTAGTATTATAGTAGTTATATTCTTGTACATAGGAGCAGTATTATAGTAGGTATATTCTTGTACATAGAAGTAGTATTATAGTAGTTATATTCTTGTACATAGGGGGTAGTATAGTAGGTATATTCTTGTACATAGGAGCAGTATTGTAGTAGTTATATTCTTATACATAGGAGCAGTATTATAGTAGTTATATTCTTGTACATAGGAGTAGTATTATAGTAGTTATATTCTTGTACATAGGAGTAGTATTATAGTAGTTATATTCTTGTACATAGGAGTAGTATTATAGTAGTTATATTCTTGTACATAGGGGGCAGTATTATAGTAGTTATATTATTGTACATAGGAGCAGTATTATAGTAGTTATATTATTGTACATAGGAGCAGTATTATAGTAGTTATATTCTTGTACATAGGAGCAGTATTATAGTAGTTATATTCTTGTACATAGGAGGTAGTATTATAGTAATTATATTCTTGTACATAGGAGGTAGTATTATAGTAATTATATTCTTGTATATAGGAGCAGTATTATAGTAGTTATATTCTTGTACATAGGAGTAGTATTATAGTAGTTGTATCCTTGTACATAACGGAAGTATTATAGTAGTTATATTCTTGTACATAGGAGTAGTATTATAGTAGTTATATTCTTGTACATAGGGGCAGTATTATAGTAGTTATATTCTTGTACATAGGAGTAGTATTATAGTAGTTATATTCTTGTACATAGGGGCAGTATTATAGTAGTTATATTCTTGTATATAGGAGCAGTATTATAGTAGTTATATTCTTGTACATAGGGGCAGTATTATAGTAGTTATATTCTTGTATATAGGAGCAGTATTATAGTAGTTATATTCTTGTACATAGGAGGTAGTAGTATAGTAGTTATATTCCTGTACATAGGAGCCGGTATTATAGTAGTTATATTCTTGTATATAGGAGCAGTATTATAGTAGTTATATTCTTACAAACAAAATGAATTGATAGAAGGATCCGCTCTACCAGGAATATTTCTTTAAAAAATAACTTTTAATCCATAATGATTAAAAAACACTCCATAGACAGGAACAATAGTGCAAAAGTAGGAAAAAGTGATTAAAACCGCATAGGTTTCATTGTGGCTGACATGTTTTGACACGTCTGTGTCTTACTCATAGCCCTAGTTATATTCTTGTACATAGGAGGTAGTAGTATAGTAGTTATATTCTTGTATATAGGAGTAGTATTATAGTAGTTATATTCTTGTACATAGGGGGCAGTATTATAGTAGTTATATTCTTGTACATAGGGGGCAGTATTATAGTAGTTATATTCTTGTACATAGGAGCAGTATTATAGTAGTTATATTCTTGTACATAGGAGGTAGTATTATAGTAGTTTTATATTCTTGTACATAGGAGCAGTATTATAGTAGTTATATTCTTGTACATAGGGGGCAGTATTATAGTAGTTATATTCTTGTACATAGGGGGCAGTATTATAGTAGTTATATTCTTGTACATAGGGGGCAGTATTATAGTAGTTATATTCTTGTACATAGGAGCAGTATTATAGTAGTTTTATTCTAGTAAACAGGGGACATACACTCCTATATTAGTGAAGGTTGGATCTTGGCCTAGGTAATGACTCTATGAAAATCAGTCAATGGGTTAAGTCTTTTCCCCTGCTCATCTATCGGTGGAGAACAAGTTGTGTGACGTCAGGGAACTTTGTACAGAGCATGAAGACAAAGCTGTGCGAGTGTGATCAGCGGCTCATATATCGCTAGCGGCCTCAGGCCAGAGTAATCATTGTGTGCTTCATGTATTCTGCTCAATTGCATAGATTAAGTAACAGATCCTATTCTCTAATAAAACAGCGTCAACCTGTGCCAAAGATATATACTATACCAGCTGTACATATATAATTATATACAGGAGATACCCAGGATATATCAGAATGGCCTATATCACTATATACAAGATGTAAAACTGATACCAGCTGTACATAGACTCACCGCCATGACAAGTTCGAAAGGGTACTTGTAGACCCGCACAGGTGACTGATACTTCTGCACCATCTTCTCTCTTTCTTTTGGTCTGTAAAGATAAGAAATAAGTGATAATTTGTTAGGAAGGCGATTTCACGTTCATTCTGATCATAGTATGGCAGATCAATAGTCCTGAGAGGGAGGAAGCCAGGGTAGAAATTTTTGGAAAGTAAAACCAGTTGTTCAAGGCATAATATCCTAGAAAAACTTGTTATTTTGAAATACTTAAATACAAAATTGGATCCAGCCAGACCTGCCCCGAGTTACATCCTGTATTATACTCCAGAGCTGCGCTCACTATTCTGCTGGTGCAGTCACTGTGTACATACATTACATTACTTATCCTGTATTATACTCCAGAGCTGCACTCACTATTCTGCTGGTACAGTCACTGTGTACATACATTACATTACTTATCCTGTACTGATCCTAAGTTACATCCTGTATTATACTCCAGAGCTGCGCTCACTATTCTGCTGGTACAGTCACTGTGTACATACATTACATTACTTATCCTGTATTATACTCCAGAGCTGCACTCACTATTCTGCTGGTACAGTCACTGTGTACATACATTACATTACTTATCCTGTACTGATCCTAAGTTACATCCTGTATTATACTCCAGAGCTGCGCTCACTATTCTGCTGGTACAGTCACTGTGTACATACATTACATTACTTATCCTGTACTGATCCTGAGTTACATCCTGTATTATACTCCAGAGCTGCACAAGAAAGGTAGAGGAGTAAGATGTTGAAGATGTTGGAGAAATCTTGAATGTTCTCATAGTAGGTCTCGGTCAGGCTGGCTGCTTACTTCTATATGTTCTACTACATGGTACATACCATATGTATCACTGTACCCCAAACCTAAAGTTGACTCACAAGTTCCACAAGTTTGAGAAGGGACGTACATGAGATACCCTCAACATTACAGTAGAAGGTCTTGGGTAGATGGGCTACTTTCATTCACTTTTGTTCTACCAGATAACTTGATGTTTGTTGAACCCACAAAGCTATATGTTCCTTATCCTGTCGTGCAGGTTACCTGACCTCAAGTGTCAACCAAAAACTTACACAAGTAGTAAAAGACAAAAGCAGAAATACATGAAAGAAGAAACTAGCAAGGAAGAAAGCACCGGAGGAACCTTCAATGATCCAGTTTGGGTTAGTTTTACTCTGTAATGCATTGTTCCAAAACACAGCTGTGGTCTACAAAGTTCCCAAAGCAGCAAGAATAGTGACCACAAAGTTACAAGAGGAAGGTACAGGAGATACCCTCAACACTGGGCCTTGCTTGGAAAGATAATTTCATGGGTTTCATGTTCTATGGCCTAAAAACTTGGATGATCACTTCACTGTGGGAGTGATTGGATTATTCCAGTCTCCAAATTGAAAATCTATCACAGAAGGCCAAGTATTGGAAACCAAAACCAATATTGGTTTCCAATACTTGGCCTTCTGTGATGAACTTGGATGCTCACCTTACAAATCCAAGTCATCTTCAACCTGCAGTTATTGTCCTTGAAATCTGGTATCACCGAGAGAGTCAAAATACAGTGAAAAAAGGCTCAAGATTCTGGAGGATTAGATCTTGTAGACTCGCATTGTGGTCTTCATGCTCTACTGCGCATTATGATCTAGAAGCTTAGAGGTTATCCAGACCTGAAAATCCAACTCTCCTTCATTCTGCAATGCTCTAACTCCGACTCCAAGATATGGTCCAAAAAGTTTCAAAGCTAGTTAAAAAAATTACCATGAGGGAGGAAGATACTGGAGAAACCACGTTCAGGAGAACTTTTTGGTTTGCCAAGCTCCTTTTCTAAGTTTCATGCTCTACTAGATAACTTGACCTAAAAAGTTGGATGTTCTCAGACCCTATCTAACTCAACTGCTTCTTATACCCTAAGGGCATTAGACCTGAAGTCTGGTTTTGACCAAAAACTTCTAAAAGTAGCTAGAAAAGAATGGAAGAAGATAGTGGAGAGACATTTGAACCTTCTCGATTAGATCAGTCATGAGTTTCACACCTTACTGGGAATTATGAACCAGAACTTATCTGGATCTGCTATCTTATGCCAACTTGGATGTCAACCAAGAAAATCCATCAGTGGTCAAACAAGAGACTGCAAAGTTTGAGGAGAAATATTCCAGAGATGCTAATTTGAAGTAGATCTGAATCTGCGGGACCTCATCATCTCAGATATCAGGAACCATAAACTTGAAGATCATCCAATCCTGGACACCCAACTGTTCTCTAGTCTGTCCGCACCCCAATGTTTATCTATACCTGCTCTCCAGATGTTATGTAGATATCAGGAATTCCACTCCTTGAGTATCTTCCACCACTTGCTCTGAAGAACACCTTCTTGTCTTATGTCTATTATTGGTCTTTCTTGGAAACTGTTGTCACCAGGAAGACTGTAAGGACCACTGGGAGAATCATAACGTTCCTCCACTTCCTTCTGATATCAGACACTTGGGGCTAAGAGACGTCAATGGCCGTTCCTTGAAATAGATGGGAACCCTGGGAGCAAGAAGGGGATTGTATAGCACGCAACACTATGTAAGATGCTGAGATGTATCCAGTTCTGGACATTACTGAAATCAGTTGCTTTACAGAGGGGCTGGGAGCCTCCTGACCTTGAGGTCCTGGTGGTAGGACCATAAGCCATTCATATCAATTTATAGCAATTCAGTTAACCATATATGACCACAGATGACACAACTGGGGCGTGGGGGGGGGGCATTAGGGCAACCGAAATGGCTGACTATGGTTTCAGCTGTCTCTGGATACAGCTCTGAAGCACAAACTGCAGCTCCAACAAGGAAAACATTTACATTTAGTGGAGGGGAACATTCATGAGCACATGTAGGTTTTGATATTTGGAAAAGGGAGACAAATGTCAGACGTAAATGCGATAAAATACAAGCTCACTCCACGTCCTCTTCCGACCATGCTGACTGTTCCCCTCCATGTCACGTATCCCGCCACGTCCCATAGACAGTGTAGGAAGACTCCCTTCTGCAGACAATCTGATCATTGCATCCACTAATGACAATGTTTCCCCTATTAAAAATAACAAGGGCTCCTTTACCAGGCGCTGGGGTACACCGCCGGTAGTGGAGCGTGCCGTGGGAGGAGCGCTGTCAATCACCGCACATTATGGGGACAATGCCCTGCTTGAGAAGAACACAAATACTCCTTGTGCTGCCTTCTCCCAAACCCTTCAAAGCCAGTAGGAGGCTGGCAAGTCATAGCCCCGACACACTGAGACGCTCTCGCTGCATTGTGCAGTTCTTCACCATACGGAACGTGTAGGAGGAGGAAATAAAGACGTTTTCTTTCAATCCAGCACAGGAATTGTCAGAAGCAAATGTACCCTGCTGTAATAAGAGAGCGGCGCAGGGTGAGAGCTGCCGATCCTGTATACCGCCATATAATACATTACTGGAAGAGACCAAGCCCCAACCCCATGTATCAGCATATACCAGGTCAATTAATGCAAGGGCAAAGTAACCTGCCGAATACTGATATGTTATCACTCATTAACCATTCACACTCTGCAGCAGACCCCAGACCCATAAATGTCAGGTTATTATAGTAGTTATATTCTTGTATATAGGAGCAGTAGTATAGCAGTTATATTCTCATACATCGGGGGCAGTATTATAGTAGTTATATTCTTGTACTTAGGGGCAGTATTATAGTAGTTATATTCCTGTACATAGGGACAGTATTATCGTAGTTATATTCTTGTACATAGGAGTAGTATTATAGTAGTTATATTCTTGTACATAGGGGCAGTATTATAGTAGTTATATTCTTGTACATAGGAGCAGTATTATAGTAGTTATATTCTTGTACATAGGAGCAGTATTATAGTAGTTATATTCTTGTACTTAGGGGGCAGTATTATAGTAGTTATATTCTTGTACATAGGAGTAGTATTATAGTAGTTATATTCCTGTACATAGGGACAGTATTATAGTAGTTATATTCTTGTACATAGGAGCAGTAGTATAGCAGTTATATTCTCATACATCGGGGACAGTATTATCGTAGTTATATTCTTGTACATAGGAGCAGTATTATAGTAGTTATATTCTTGTACATAGGAGCAGTAGTATAGCAGTTATATTCTCATACATCGGGGACAGT